>NW_013655156.1:32312-44812 GCF_000499385.1 Eimeria necatrix
TATATATACATATATATATGTATATATAGATATATACATGTATATATATATAATAATTTAATATGATATATTTGCTATTAATTTATTTATTAATAATACATTTGTGATGGCTCTGCTGATGAATAGATAATTTAAATCAAATAATTCCCCTTAGATGTATTAAGGCCTGGGCCTGAGCCGAACTGACAACCTTCTGCAGCGCGAAGATTGGATTAAAAAAGGAAGAAAATGAATTTAAAATGGCAATAAATGAATGAAAAATAAAAAATAATTAAATAATTGAAAGAATTAAATGCAAAGGCTTAAAAATAAAAAGAAAAAAGGAAAAAAAAGACAAAAAAATTCGTGAGCGCCCCTGCACTTTGAGGTGTACGTACACCTCAGCCATTACACTTGACTTTCCTCGACTTTCCATTTTCGATGAATTTTCACTTTTTGTTTTTATTTTCAATTATTTGTTTATTATTTGGATTATTTATCATTTATTTTTATATTTTAAAACTTATTTTATTTATTTTTTACATTTTTTCCTTCTTTTTAATCTCATTTAGCGCACCAGCTAAGGCGAAGTCCAGTTTGAAGAAACTGCTGCTGTTTATGACTTAATATTTATACTTTATTATTTATCTTTTATTATTTATTAACTCTTATTTTTTATTTTTATTATTAATTTATTTTTTTCTCTTTTTTCTTTTCAGTTCTATTTACTTTTACTTACCACTCCACTTTATCCATTTCAATACATTTTTGTCCATCTCGATCAACTTTTGTCAATTTTTGTTTATTTTATTTAATTTCAGTTCATTTTATTTCATTTTAATTCATTTTAATTCATTTTATTTCAATTTAGTTCATTTTATTGTATTCTAATTCAGTTTAATAAATTTAAATTTGTTTAAATTCGTTTAAATTGATTTAAATAACACTAATTCATTCTCTTAATTCATCTTAAATCATTTTAATTCATTTTTATTGACTCTTGTTTTATTCCCAACACGCACTCGCTGCAATTATGAGCCAAACTTGTGAGTTTTTTTAATTACATTAAATAAAATAAATTTAAATGCAGTTTGCCATTTTAATTATAAAACAAATTAAATTTATTGAGTACAATTTGCTAATTTAATTATGAAAAAATTAAATTTATTGAATACAATTTTCCAATTTAATTATAAAATAAATTAAATTCCTAAAATGCAATTTGCCAATTTAATAATAAAAATAAAATCCTGCAAATGCATGCAGCCGAAAGCCCCAAACTCACCGCCTGCATGCAGCCAAATTGAAGGCCGCCTTTGCATGCATTTGAAATATAAATATAAATATAAATATAAATATAAATATAAATATAAGCATAAATCTAAATATAAGCATAAATATAAATATAAATATAAATATAAATATAAATATAAATATAAATATAAATATAAATATAAATATAAATACAATAATAAGCATAAATACAAATATAAATATAAATATAAATATAAATATAAATATAAATATAAATATAAATATAAATATATATAAATATAAGTATAATTATGAATATAAATATAAATATAAATATAAGCATAAATGTAAATATAAATATAAATATAAATATAAATATAAATATAAATATAAATATAAGAATAAGTATAAATACAAATATAAGTATAAATATGAATACCAGTATAAATATAAATACAAGCAGAGATATAAATATAAGTGTTAGGCCAAATTTAAATATGTTTTGAAATATAAATGTAAATAGAAATATAAACGCAAAGATATGATAAGAGTAAATATACAAAGAGGACTAAGACAGCAGCAGCAGCAGCAGCAGCAGCTGCTGCAGCAGCAGCAGCTGCTGCTGCTGCTGCTGTTGCTGCAGCGAAACGAGTCCGTCAAACAAGAAGAAAAGACTAATCTTTTGAACTAGTTGATCTGATTAAATTAAATTAAATTAAATTAAAATTTAATTTAATTTAATTAAACATAATTTAATTTGATTAATTTGATTAAACTGAATTGATTAAAATAATTTAATTTAATTCTTTGTTAATTTCCAGCTCACCGCCTCCTCCTGCAAACGTTTAAACGCAGCAGCGCGAGTTATTTATTTATTTATTTATTTATTTATTTATTTATTTATTTATTTATTTATTTATTTATTTGCTTATTGATTTATTGATTTATTTATTTATTTACTTATTTATTTGCTTATTTATTCACTTATTTATCTATTTATTTATTTATTTATTTATTTAGTTATTCATATTTGATTGTGTTAAAGGGACTTTTGCTTACCTTCTGCAATTTTCCTTTTTGCCAAATTGAATAAATAATTATTCAGTTTAAATGGATTTATGTAATTGATTTAATTAAATTAATTAACTTAATTAACTTAATTAGCATAATTAATTCTTTTAAATTACCTAACTTGAATAATTTAATTAGTTTATTAATCGATTAATTCTTATTTATCAAAAACTTCTTTGTTTCATCTTTTGCGCTTTTTCTTCATTTGTTATTTTCTTTTTTATTATTTATTTTCATTTATTTTTATTTCTATTTAATCTGGCAATTGCCTTCTTCCATTTGTCATGTATTATTCATTATCTCATTTCATTAACCTTTTATTTTCTTCTATTTGTTTATTTACTCACTCATTTATTTATTCATTTATTTATTTTTTTGTTTATTTATTTATTTGTACTCTACCGCAGCTGTTGGAAATAATAAACAACAAATAGTAACTTATAAATAATAAATATTATAAATTATAAATTATAAATAATAAATAATTAGTAATTAATTATTAATAATTCACCAATTAAAAATAAATTAAAATAATTTGAGGGAAATGAAATTAAAGAAAATTACATTCTGCGCCTGCGCCAATTGTTCAGGTGTACAGACAGCTCCAGTAGGCAAACAAGCGAGTCCGAAAAGATTTCCAAATTAATTTAATTAATTTAATTAATTAATTTAATTTAATTTAATTTAATTTAATTGATTAGTAAAGGGTAAATTGAGTCAGAATGGTGGTGTTCATAATGCTTTTTAAGCTCACAAAGGACCTAATCCCGAAACCCTGAACCCCGAACCCTAAACCCTAAACCCTAAACCCTAAACCCTAAACCCTAAACCCTAAACCGTTAAGAATAAAACCATAGTTTGAGCGTGCCTGAAACCTTTTCAAATAAGGGAAAAGGGAGCTACAGGTCAAGCGCACTCCCTTTAGTTTCAAACCCTAATCCTTAAACCCTAAACCCTAAACCCTAAACCCTAAACCCTAAACCCTAAACCCTAAACCCTAGCATCTAAAGCCTAAACCCCACAGACGCGGCTCTTGAATTCCTGCAATAATTTTTAAACCCACTTTCTGTTTTAATGCAGTCCTATTTGGAGGTGTTGTCATCTTAATTTTAATTAAATTAAATTAATTCTAATTGAATTGAATTTGTTTTAATTAATTGTAATTAATTGTAATTTA
Organism: Eimeria necatrix; assembly: GCF_000499385.1. Classification (NCBI taxonomy): domain Eukaryota; phylum Apicomplexa; class Conoidasida; order Eucoccidiorida; family Eimeriidae; genus Eimeria; species Eimeria necatrix. The sequence continues at coordinate 35,794 of NW_013655156.1, forward strand.
TTGCAATTAATTTTAATCAAATTTAATTCACTTTAATTTGTTGAATTTAAAAGAAAACCTAAATGACTGCAAAAACGGTAATTAAAGAAAGTAATTAAACAAAAAAGCCAGTCCTCGTTTGTTTCATCATTTTAATTTATTTAAAATTATTTTCTTTCTTTTTTAATTTTCCTTTTTCATCATTTTAATTTATTTAAAATTATTTTCTTTCTTTTTTATTTCTCCTTTTTTAGTTTTTTTATTTGCTTTGACACTCACTATCTGCCCAAAGTAAAAAAATTAGATAACTAATTTAAATAATTTAATTAATATAATTAATTTCATTAATTTCAATAATTTAACTAATATAATTAATTTGACTAATTTACTTAATTTAATTAATTTAATTAATTAATTAAATTAATTAAACCAATTAAGTTAACCAATTTAGTTAATTAATTAAATTTAATTTGGCAACTGATTAATTATTTTCAATCAATTGATGAACAGAAAAGACAAATGAAAGAAAAAAGCGAAAATGAAATTAATTCAAAAGACAAACTCACGGACTTCAGAAATAAAAGTTTCGAAGAACTTAAATATTTGATTAATTCGAAATTAAACACAAAAAATTATTTCTAAGTTTTAAAAAGTAAACACTTTCGGACTTTTGTTTGCCGAAAAGAAACGCATTTATTCTTTGCAACACTATTAAGTAGCATTTTATTTATTTATTTATTTATTATTTATTTATTTATTATTTATTTGTTTGTTTACTTATTTATTTATTAATTTTGTATTAGATGAAGTTTAATGAGCTTGCTTTCGCGCCCCAAATAAAAGAACCCTTTTCCCATTTCTAGGTTCTAGGGTTCAGAGTTTGGAGTTAAGGGTTGTTCAGGGTTTAGGGTTTAGGGTTTAGGGTTTAGGGTTTAGGGTTTAGGGTTTAGGATTTAGGGTTTGAAGGGGCCGCACTTCCTTAAGGAGGAAGCGGCATGGCAGCAAAAAAAGAATTAATGTGGATTGAAAGAGAAAAAGCATCAAAGAAATCAAATTAAAATTTAAAAATATATTTAATGATTAAAAGCAAAAACAAATTGCAAGACACACCGCCTGGGCGTTGGGGTGTACGTACACCTCAAATATCCCGCCGCTGCTGCAGCAGCAGCAAGAGGAAATAAATTGTTTCCTTTTTACCCCCCAGAGGCTAAATAAATAAATATTTATTTGTTTAATAACATAAATTAAATGTTTAATTATAATTTGATCATTTATTTGTTCATTTATTTCTTTTTCCGCTGCTGCGGAGGAGGCGGGCGGGTGCGAAGAGTCTTACAATCTGAAGTGCAATTTTTGAATTGCATTTCCACATTTGTTTTTTGCATGCCATTATATTTAATTTAATTTAATTTTTTGTTTTATTTTATTTATTTTTAAATTCGTTTGTTTATTTGCTTCCAATCATCGACTTGTCCACCAATTCAACTATTTCTGGACTCCGCCATTCGCCTTTTCCAAATAAAATGCATCCACAAATGGAATTAAATTCCTAATTTTATTTTCTAAAATACTTTTGCATTCAATTCAACTTTATTTTGTTCTTTTTATTTTTATTTACTTCCTGGATTCGAAAAGGAAATGCGCGGCTGCGCGCACCCACATCTGCGGTGTACGTACACCATCTGAGGTGTACGTACACCTCAAATGCTGGCCGCCGTTTGGCTTGCGATGAAGCTGTCGAATTTGACGGAAAACGCATTCAATTAATTCCATTTTTTTCATTTAAATTAATCAATTAAATCAATTTAATCAATTAAATCGATTTAAACGATAAAAACTCCCAAATTAATTAAATTCAGCAAACTGCGAAATGCAAACAGCGGCAGCGCACGAATGGCTGTGGGCGAAAAGACAAAAAAACCAATTAGGGCATTTCTAAATACAAATAAAAACAAAATATGAATTACTGCACAACACTAAACCCTAAACCCTAAACCCTAAACCCTAAACCCTAAACCCTAAATATAGCTGAATAATAAAGCAGGCGAAGTACTGAGCATTTAAATGCAGATAAACAAAAGTAGGCACAACTGGCGCACGATCTGGATTTGCTGCGAATTAATCATTTATTTAGAATTAAAAAAGAAATAAATATATTTATTTATTCATTAAAATGGAAATTAAATTTAAATGAAAGAAAAAGTAACAACGGGCTCCTCACAACCTGCAAAAGAAAGCACTTGCTTGCTTCAGGTGTACGTACACCACAGAGGGCAGCCAAGCACTTTTCAAATTTGTTTTTATTTTTATTTTTTTATTTTTATTTTTTTATTTTTCTCTCTTCGGTGATTCTCCACGCACATCCTTGGGCCACGCGTTTCGTTGATGGAAAACCCTAAACCCTAAACCCTAAACCCTAAACCCTAAACCATCGACCCCAAGCGCTGAAATCAAAACCCTAATGCTGTCGCGCCTAGCCGCAACACCGAACCCTAAACCCTAAAACGAATTCGTGCGCCCTATCCTTTGCCTGCTAGGTCCAGCATTCATCTTAGGGTTTAGGGTTTGGGGTTTAGGGTTTAGGGTTTAGGGTTCAGGGTTTTGCTCACCACCTGCGAACACGGCGAAATTACAGCGGCTGTTCTCCAGGTGTACATACACCTCAAAGCACCCACTAGCTAGCTAGCCAGACAGCTGAGTAGCTAGCTAGACAAATGGCTTGATGGCTGTCCTGTTGGCTAGCTAAATCGCTAGCTAGCTAGCTAGCTAGGCTCCTCAGTAGCTACTACCCAAGCAACTAGACAGCTAGCTGGCTAACTGCAGCTAGCTAGCTAGCCAGCCAGCTAGCTAGCTACATGAGCAGCTATCTACCAGTTAAACAGCTAGCCAGCTAGCTACCTACCTGCCAAAGCAGCTAGCTAAATACCTATTAAGCTAGCCAGCTACCTAAGCAGCTAGCTAGCTAGCTACCCGGGTGTATAGCTAGCTAGCCGCCTAGCTTCGCAGCTAGCTAGCTACCTAGCTCTGCAACTAGCTAGCTACCTAGCTTTGCAGCTGGCTAGCTACCTACCTGCCTGCCTACCTAGCGAGCTAGCCATCTAGCTGTGCAGCTAGCTAGCTAGCTAGCTAGCTAGGTAGCTAGCTAGCTAGCTAGCTAGCTAGCTGCCCCGGCCTGCAGACTCACGAGCTCGAGTTTCTGCAGTTTGAGGCGCAGCTGTTCGCAGCTCAATTAGAAAGCAGAAACGAATTTGTGGAATTTTTAAAAAGTTTATTTTCAAATAAATAAAAATAAAAAAGAAATCCAATAAAGTCCAAATGCAATTAAAAGAATAGATAGCTTTCAAACAGAGGGTTTAGTTTTCACTTTCTTAGCCAAAACGCACAGTCTCCACGTGCAGCCGTAACCCCAAACCCTAAACCCTAAACCCTAAACCCTAAACCCTAAACCCTAAACCCTAGATCCTAAACCCTGACTAGCCACTTGGCCCTCTGCCCAGCTAGCCACTTAGCTAGCTAGCTGCCTAGCTACAGAACTAGCTAGCTGGGCCTTCGGTCAATCAGCTAGCTATCCAGCTAGCTAGCTAGCTAGTTAGCTAGCTAGCTGGATAGCTAGCTAGTTAGCCAGCTAGCTGGATAGCTAGCTAGCTAGCTAGCTAGCTGGATAGCTAGCTAGTGGTTGCTCTTACTCCCTGCAACCGCAGTGCATGCCAGTTAAAAGGCTCATGAAGCGGTTTAGCTAGCTAGTTAGATGGATAGAAAGATAAACACAGAGTTGGCTAGCTAGCCAGCTAGCTGCTTTTCAACAGGTTGTCTAGCTAGCTAGCTAGCTAGCTAGCTAGCTTATTGAACAGCTAGCTAGCCTCCATGGAGCTCAATTTCTCTTTTTGGACCAGAGGAGTTCGCTTACTCTCTGAAAGGGGGCAGTCAGTCAACGGCAGCTGACAGCTAGCTAGCTAACTAGCTAGCTAGCCCGCTGGCCAGCTAGCTAGCTAGCTCTCTAAATAGGTAGCTAGCTAGCTAGCTGGGCACGCGTGGATAGCTAGCTTGCAAGGCAGCTAGCTAATTACGCACTGTAGTTAGCTGCAGCTAGCTATGGCTAGCTAGCACTGCAGAAGTAGCTAGCTATGGCTAGCTGCTGAAGGAGCTAGCTATGGCTAGCTAAGGAATTAGCTAGCTACGGCTAGCTGCAGCTAGCTGTGGCTAGCTGGAGGCCCCTGGGAGCAGAAGTTGAGGTGTACAGACAGCTGCGGGCCTCACTGCCTGTGGGGTGTCTTTTCAGTTTTTTAATTTCTCATTTTTGTTTTGCAACTTTGGCCAGCATTTGCACCTAAACCTCAAGCCCTAGGGTTTAGAATTAGGGTTTAGGGTTTAGGGTTTAGGGTTTAGGGTTTAGGGTTTTCAGTTTACTGCTTTTGACGCGAATTGAAGAAAAGCATTTGGAAGCTTACTGTCTGATAGGGTGTACGTACACCTCACGCCCAGAAGCATGCTTCGTGACGTTCTGCTGCTGCTGCTGGCGCAGCAGCAGCAGCAGTAGCAGCAGCCGCAGCAGCAGTAGCAGCAGCAGCAGTAGCAGCAGCAGCAGCAGCAGCAGCAGCTGTTAGTGTCTAACTCTCTGATTTCAAGAGATTTAAAGGCAATTTGATTTCTTCTTCAGCCCACACAAAGACTTCTCAAACTGTGTTAAATGCAATTAAAAATGATTTTAAAAATATAATATTTAATTCCCTTTTTGAATAAATTTGAATTAAATGAACTTCAACAGAAAACGCAATTCGAGCGAAGACGAGGCTGCGCATACACCCGAACCGGGTGTACGTACACCCGACCGCCCCGAGGGTGGAAAGTTGCAATTTTGAGAAATTCTTTTTTATTTTTTAATTTAAATATTCTAAAAAAACAAATAATGCAACAAATATTCAATTAATTCATTTAAAACGGATTTGTGTTTGCGCAACGAAGCAAAACTTGCATGCGTTTTGACTCAGGTGTACGTACACCTCAGCGCGCTGCTGCACTCGCGCAAACGCACTTCCTTCAATTTCAAAATTCACTAAAAAACAAAGTTCTAATTGCTGCTGCTGCTGCTGCTGTCTTCTTTGCTGCTTCTGCTATATGCGCTGCTGCTGCTGCTGCTGCTGCTGCTGTCTGCGCTGCTGCTGCTGCTGTCTGCGCTGCTGCTGCTGCTGCTGCTATCTGCGCTGCTGCTGCTGCTGCTGCTGCTGCCTTTGTTGCTGCTTCTGCTGTCTGCGCTGCTGCTGCTGCTGCTGTCTTCGCTGCTGCTGCTGCTGCCTGCGCTGCGGCTGCTGCTTGCTGCGCTGCTGCTGCTGCTTGCTGCGCTGCTGCTGCTGCTGCTGCAGCTAGACAAGAAGGAAAAAGAGGTTCTCCTAGAGGGTCTGTTGGATTTATCTTTTTAAAACAAAAACGAAAAGGCTGCTGCTGCAGCGCGAAGCCAAAAAGACTAAAAAGGGATTTATTTGTACTTATAAATATATAAATATACAAGTATTTATATTTGCATTTGTATCTATTAATGTGTTTATATATATATATATATATATATATATATATATATATATATATATATATATATATATATATATGTATAGATATATAGATATATATATGTATATATATTTATATATTTGTTGTACTTGTATTTATATTTTTGTGTATATGTCGATATTTATGTGTATCTTTAGATGTTTATATTTTTATGCTTATATTTATATTTATATTTGGATGTTTATATTTATATTTATATTTGGATGTTTATATTTATATTTATATTTATATTTAGATGTTTCTATTCAGATATTTATATTTATATTTATATTTAGATATTTATTCTTATATTTATATTTCGATATTTATATTTATATTTATATTTGGATATTTATATTTACATTTATATTTGGATACTTATATATATATTTAGGTGTTTATATTTAGATATTTATATTTATATTCATATTTTAACTGCATGCGTTTTGTTACTTTTCTGACGCACAACCTTATATTTGGATTTGTTCAGAAACAAAATTTAAATTAAAAATAAAAAGAAATCCTGCGGCCAGCCCTAAACCCTAAACCCTAAACCCTAAAGCCTAAACAACAAACCCTAAACCATAAACCCTAAACCCTAACCTTAAACCCTAGAGCCTTAACCCTAGTCCTAGAGGTACGCACTAGCTGTAGCGTGTGCACAGCTACCTACGTTTAAGGGTTTAGGGTTTAGGGTTTAGGGTTTAGGGTTTAGGGTTTAGGGTTTAGCCGGCGCCGGCGAGAACCGCGTTTCCTGCAGAAACAAAAGCGGCCACCAGCAACTGAGAGGATTGAACTTTTATTTTATTTATTTTTAAAAATAAATAAATTATTTTATTTATCTTTAAAAATAAATGAAATAAAATAATTCATTTAATTCGAAAAGAAAAGATTTAATTTCACTTCTGAACTTCCCGCTCACCCCCTGCAGCGGCCAGCAGCAGCAAGTCCGAGCTGTCTATACACCCCAGCGCCCGCAAACCCCCGGACTTCCAAAAAAGTAATTCTGCATCAAATCTCACAATCTTTGAAAAAAATAAAATCAAAATAAAATCAAAACTTAAAATCTTTTCTTTTTTGCTTCCTTTCGAGCCTCCAGGCCCTCATTTACGCACTAAATGCACCCCTGCTGCTGCTGCTGCTGCTGCTGCTGCTGCTGCTGCTGCTGCTGCTGCTGCTGCTGCGGCGCGAACGCACGCACTTCGTTTGAGGTGTATGTACACCGTGAAAACAGCCGGCGTGCAGCACAAGTGGGCCTTCCAATACATTAATTAGTTATTGAAGTTACTAATTTAATTAATTAATTAATTAATTAATTAACTAATTAATTAGTTAATTAATTAATTAATTAAACTAATTAATTAATTAATTAATTAATTAATTAGTTTAATTAAGTAGTTGAGTACTTAATTTAAATAATTAATTAATTATTTGAATTAATTAAGTATTTGATTAATTTAATTAATTAATTTGGTTAATTAATTAATTAATTTCAATAAATAAAAAAATAATTAGTTTGCTAGTTCCTTGTTAAGGCTTCCTCACTCTCTTCATCGAGATAAATAAAAACGCATAAAGGTGTGCACTGAGAAGGGTTTAGGGTTTAGGGTTTTGAAATCAGGGTTTAGGGTTTAGGGTTTAGGGTTTTGGGCTCAGGGTTTAGGGCTTAGGGTTTAGGGTTTGGGGCTTGAAGACTCACCTCCCTCTGATTGCCGCAGAAACCACATGCAGATGAAACAGTTTCACCCTTTTGTCTCCCAAGGGTTTAGGGTTTAGGGTTTAGGGTTTAGAGTTTAGGGTTTAGGGTTTAGGGTTTGGAGTTTGGAGAAATGCGGTAGCCGCTCACCTCCATAAACTGTTCAAAGCTCTGCCGCAGAGAAAGACACCACATAAGGACAGCAAAACACGAGGGTTTAGGGTTTAGGGTTTAGGGTTTAGGGTTTAGGGTTTAGGGTTTAGGATGCCCCTGCGGCTACACTGGCAACTATCTATCTGCTGCAGAGCAAAAGTGAGCAGCAGCAGCAGCAGCAGCACCCTTGAGAACTTCGAATCTAGGGTTTAGGGTTTAGGGCTTGGGGTTTAGGGTTTAGGGTTTGGGGTTTAGGGTTTGGGGTTTGGGTTCTCCCCTTAAGGTTTAGAGCTGCGCCGTAGCGCCCCACTGGCTCCAGGCCTCGGGCGCCGCTTGAAAGTCACAAACGAGGGTTTAGAGTTTAGGGTTTAGGGTTTAGGGTTTAGGGTTTAGGGTTTAGGGTTTACCTGGGCCACGGCCCTTTTCTTTCTGGCGGAGAGGGCGAAGAGGCCCAGGAGAAGCAAAGAAGCAGCAGCAGCAAATTTGAAAAGATCTTTTTTGTTGAAGTTTTCTGCTGCCAGCACTTCTGGGGCGGTGGGGGCCCCCCGGGGGGGCCCCCAAGCAGCAGCAGGGGGTGCTGTTGCTGCTGCTGCTGCTGCTGCTGCTGCTGCGTGGTCGCCGTCTTCGAAGGCCATGGTGTCGAAGTTGAAGGCTGCGTGTGTTGCTGCTGCTGCTGCTGCTGCTGCAGCAGCAGCAGGAGCCAGCAGCAGCAAAAGGAGAGCTTTTGGAGCCATTTTTCTGCAGCAGCGGCGCTGCCGACGCGCCCTAATCGAAAAAAACCACCTCCTGCAGCGCCCCAGGCTGCATACTTCAATTAATTCTTCTTTTTATTCAAAATAAAACATTTAAATTCGAAAAAAGAGTTCAAACGCGCTCAAAACCGGCGGCAGGCTCGGCTGTACAGACACCGCGCGCAGCCCGCCCCGGCGCCGGTCGGCTGCGGTGGCGAAGCGCCCGCCTTTCCGCAAACCCTAAACCCTTTTTTAGGGTTTAGTTGCGCCCATTAACTTTAATTTGCATTTAAAATCCGCTAAATTCGCAAAAAACACTAAAAGCTGCAAAGAAAACGCAAACCCCAGCGCCGCGCAGCAGTCCTGGGAAGCAACCAGGACTCGCCGGACAGGAAGCTGCAGAAACTCGCTTTCTGCCTTTTCCGGATTTGTTTATTTAATTTTAAAGAATTTATTTAATTAAATTTAATTAATTTTCGAAAATAAATCCGCTTAATCGCGATCAACTGCCGCCGTCGCAGCGCCCCGCTGCTGCTGCTGCTGTATGTACACCTCAGCAGCAGCAGCAGCAGCAGCAGCAGCAGCAGCAGACTCGCCTTTCGCCTCTTCTCTATCCCCCCGAATTCCTTTTTCGGCGACAAATAATTAAAAGTACCATTTGATTTCGTTTTTTCAGTTTTTTCGCAAAAAGAAAGACTCTTGCTGCTGCAGCCAGGCGCAGTGAGCGGCCCACACCCCCACTCCCGCTGCAGCAGCTCGTGTCTGCAAAAAGAGGAAATAAATGGAGACCCAACACTAATAAAAGTAATAATAATAATTAATAATAAAGTTTTCGTTTTATGCATGCATTTATCTCCATTTTATTCACTTCTGAGGTCTTCAAACAAACCACAAACTCCCGACGCCCCCCCTGTCG
>NW_013655157.1:0-1134 GCF_000499385.1 Eimeria necatrix
GGTAAACCCATCGGCTTCCTCAGCCAAGCCATGAGCCCCACGCAACAGAGATATTCGATCTACGATAAGGAACTCTTGGCGTTGGTCACGGAGCTGGACAAGTGATCGCACTTGCTCCGTGTCTCCAAGGTAACGGCTTACACTGATCATCAAGCTCTAACCCATCTCCAACGACTCCAAGCATCGAAGCCTCTGCGCGGACGCACCGCCCAGTGGCTAGACTTCCTTGCGGAGTTCCCGGATTTGCACATCACGTATGTTCACGGAGCGCCCAATCAAGTTGCCGACGCCTTGTCTCGCCGTCCCGGCCTCCCTAACACCTGCTCGCACGACACACCATCGGTACCGCTGGAGTATGCAGTGGGAGACAAGGTTTGGCTCAGTAGCAAGCATCTGCCGGCGTCATCTAGCTGCCCTAAGTTCGAGCCCCGTTACGGAGGACCCTTTGAAATCATTGAACGAATAGGCATCGTCGCTTACTGTCTTGCTTTGCCTCCTACGTATGAATGCCACAACGTTTTTCATGTTTCGCAGCTAGTTCCCGCCCTTCAGACTTGGTTCCGCAAGAAGCCGACACCGCCTGGCCCCCTATCCGCGATGCGGCAGGCTGTCCGACAGAGGAGTATGAAGTCGATTATATTATGGACCAACGCGGCTCAGGCGGTGACGCTCAGTATCTCGTCAAGTAGCGCGGCACCCGCGAAGATCAAGCCACGTGGGAGCCCGCTAACCACTTAACAGGATGTCAGGCTTTGCTCCTCGCTTGGCATCGCCGTCAGAGAAGACGTCTCCAGGCTCGAAACGTTCTTGCTTTTTTCGAGGCGTAGCGGTTTGGGTCTGTCAACTGCCACCACACGACGGCCTTCAATGACGAGGCGGGGGAGCAAGCGCTGCGTACCGCATGAGCTCATGGCATTAGCTTCAGAAGGGAATAAAGACTGATAAGGCAGAAATAATATGCTGTGGGTAGGCGAGTTCAGTCCGGCAAGGGGGGAGTTGTAGTGCGCAGACACTACAATGGGGCTTGCTGGTGATCTATAGAGGATAGCTAACTGATGACCTACAGGCGGTTAAGAGGTTGAGACGCGGATTGAGCGCTGTAACCTCTTACTAGTGAAATACAAATGCAATTTA
>NW_013655157.1:1234-4501 GCF_000499385.1 Eimeria necatrix
GTGTAACCTCTTACTAGTGAAATACAAATGCAATTTATTAACAAATTAACATGTATAGACTAGAAATGCCTGCGAATGCTCTAAGATTGGGGCTGCCGACAACGCCTCCACCGGACCAGCACAGCAAGAACAAGACGAAAGCATTTTAATGAAAATATGGGTTTGGGAACTGGAAACAAAACGCTCTTTTCAATACATGTATAGACGTCACGCGACCTATGCGTCGGTAGAAGAGAATATTTCTTAGAACGCCCGAGTTGTGGGCAGTGCAGCATCGTAGACGTTGCAGAGAACGCAGTGTAGTGCACAGACACTACAATGGGGCTGGTTAGTGCTCTAGAGAGGATAGCTAGCCAGCGACCTACGAGGGGTCGCAAGACTGGAGGGAGACAGGGCCCTCTTACCAGACAGAAAGTAAGAGAAATTGATTATTATTTTATATGCACACGTGAATTCGTGGAATTGCGTGGAGACTGGGGCTGGAGACAGCGCCGGCGCCAGAGCAAGCCTCCCTTCCTTAGGGACTAGGAGGCGAGCTCCCAGGCGGGTGCGAAACAGACAGACAGATTTGATAAACTCATGATTTTGTATTCTTAATCGCAATAACTGTAGTTTCTAGGGAATGGACTAGCGTAGGGTGTAGTGTATAGACCCGGCCCAAGGGACTGGAAGCACGTAGTCGCAGCTGCGGGCGCAGTGCACTACACGCAGTGTACTACGTATACTCTTGAGGGCGAGCCCTATTGTAGTGCTTGCGCACTACAGCCATCGTCAGCGTTGCTCGATTGCCCTCATACACTCAACATTCTGTGAGACGTGGAGTCCTATGCACCGGCCATTAGCGCGTTGCGCGGGCGCACAGTAGCCGCGCAATTACTTTGGTAGGCGAGCTAACCGCTGTTTGGCTCTCACATAGTGTTCTGTAACTCATTACGAAAATACATACCTTCCTCTACTCACTAAATGAAACGAAACATAAATTCAAAACAATAAAGCGTCTTCCTTAGGAAATATTGCTGTTCCCTTCTCTGGCTGTCCACATGCGCATTGGCACCACCACTCTAAAACTGCACACCACAAAGCCAGGGATAAGCTGCAGGGAAGTCTACCTCCAACCTGCTACGAAAGTAGATTTCTTTGTGTGGTCTTTAGTCTTTCATTAATCGTTCTTGTATTGGACCAATTAACCTTTAAAGGCCATTAAACTGCCGGCCACAATAGTAGCGGATAAGCTGCAGTGAAGCCTAGGACCAAACTCCTATTATACTGAATTTCTACGTTTGATTTATCTATTCACACATTAATCGTTCTAGGATTGAACTATATAACCTCTAGAGGTTCTTTACTGCCAGCATATAATCTCTAGATGTCGCTCTCTGCCAGCCACAGAAACCTGGGATTAGCTGCAATGAATCCTAGAAGCAACCCACTATGAAGCTAATTTTAACTGCTTAGTTTTCTTAGTGAAACATTAATTGTTCTGGTATTGAACTATATACCATTTGAGGGCTTTTTGGGCGGAACACATTGTTACCGTGCACATTGTATTCGGCTCCTTAGCCCACACCCCGTTAGCTGAGGTGATTCGACTCAGACATCTGCGAAAAAAGTTGAACATTGCCATTAGCACTCATCCATTCCCATCATCGTCTCAGATTAGTACCTTGGAAGTGCTCTCTCTACACAAAAACCTTCTACCACGGAGTTTCAGGCAGCACTAGACCATGGCAGGGCATGTCAAAATTATAGCCCTCGTTTCAACCGGACAGCCGAAACCGCTGAGCTGGAAAGGCTAATTAAAGGCAGCCGAAAACTGAATTTCGAGCTTGTGGATGCTCATGCAATCGACTCACGCTGCTTTGCGCAAGTGTAGTGACAGTGCGGCCTTCGCCGAGTCACCACTGCGCGCGTTGCAGTGGTCTGGAGGGTTCACGAATGGCGTTCACGAATCAGGTTCACGAATCGAACAAGAGCACGCCAATCCATAATATTTATTTAAAGGTAAGAAAATAATTAATACAGCACTATATTCAGCAATTGGCAGACCTTGCCGAAGAACTGAGCAAGTTGCGCGTGTGAATTGGAAGACGATGGTGCTCCAGAGGATGCAGACCTACTGCTATCTCAAATCGACGGTATCGACATATTGGCAAGGTGTCCACGTTTCTTACTGTATGTTACAACTCTATATTACTGAAACTTCATGTTAAAGCAACATTGACTGTTTTAGTACCTCGGGAATGCGGATCTGGTAGGACATGAGCCCTTCCTCGTTCCGGCTGGTCCGCAGCTGTAGTGAACAGCTGTCTACACTGTTACTACGTAAAGTCCTAAGCGAGCCCGACTCGGCGGTCACTCGGCACAGTCGGTCGAAGGTACCTGACTTTAGTCGACAACTATGGAATACCTTGTTTACCTCGTACAATTGAGTTCATATTATCATGAGGTGTGTAAACCCAAAATAATAGAACTAAGAGCTGACCTTCGCTGCGAGTCAGTGCCCGAGTCGCGTCGCGGCACCAACCTCGCGGTCAGCCTCGCACCCGGTGCGAGCTCATTGTTCGCTCTTATGATTTTCCACTAGCCTACGGTGCCTTATGCCCTAAGATATTCGATATTATCCATGCTTTTCGCATTAGTAAGTCTCGGGGGTAGTGACGAAGGTCAATTGTAGTGCCCGGCACTACAACTTCCCCCCCGGTTTGCGAGCCTAAACCGCTTGGCTGTTTAAAATTATTATTATTATTATTACTTATATATATTTTTAATTAATTGACCCCGATTTGCTCATTTTCTCCGTTCATCCCGCTTCACGACAACCTCAAGCCGGTCGACCTTCGTTGACTAGGAATTTGTCTCCACGGGTCTCGGCAGGTGCGGAGGCGGAGTCATTTTCCGAGCGCCCTTACTCCCTACCCAGCGCAGCTGGTGGAGTCTTGGATTGTAGGGGGGCTCCTGCCCCCGTTCCCCCCCCCGTTTCGGACGAGAATGGGCGGCGAACGTGTAAATATGAAGGACGAGAGCAGCGGGAAGAGAAGAAGAAGGAGCCTATCGTCATCAGGATGGAAGGCGTCGGCGCTTGCGACGTTGCCAGGCCCGAATTAAGGCGGGGCACCCTGCCAAGTGGTGAGCGGGTTCCCATGTGGCCCGTTCCTCGGGGGCGCCCCTCCACTTAACAAGATATTGGGCTTCCTCTCCAGTCCCTCTTTGGTCCATGATATAGTCGACAAGATACTGGTCCGTAAGGTTGCCGGCGTCATCGCGAGT
>NW_013655158.1:0-2532 GCF_000499385.1 Eimeria necatrix
TGGCATTAGGAATCGCCCTTGAATTTCGTTCCTAGGTCATGACGATTTTATTTGTCTGGCACGCCATGCTCGACATTACGCTCTTCCAGTCCACAGGCTGTGTGCTCTTTGCTACGCATAAGCATGCTCCCAGTGTGCGTTGAAACCTGTACTTAACCTGAAGCCATTCGTGGCACGACTTGTCTGCTGTTTGTATTTTTCGAAGTAGGAGAGGGCCGCGTCACTCTGTTTCGAAATGAAGCTGAGTGCGGTTGTTACATGGGCACCGCTTATGCTTGATGAATACGTGCCGAGCTTAAACAAGAAAGAGGTTCGTCAGTTGTTTCGACGCAGACTGTGACTCTACGGGTTTAGGAGCGCTTCCTCACCTACAGATTGTGCGTGGACAAAGGATTGCTTACCATGTACAGTCGTATCGTGGGAAGGCAAAGGAGTGGATCCGATCCCACGGAAGTATTTTGATTAGTCTAGGGCCGCTGTGCGGTATTTGCACCATGCCCAAGCGTTATCATGACCGTGTTGCATTTTTAATGCAGAGCTTGTTTGTGCCGTTTACGTTTTTCACGGTTTGAAGGTACATGAGAATGGCGTTGACACGTTTATGTGTGCGTGCAAGTTGAGGCGCACATTTGCTGAGCGAGACGTTGCGAGCTTTTGTTTTCAGGCAGATAGATGTGAGTTACGAGCGTTCAGGAACGCTGTTTGGCAGTAGAACGAGCTTTTTTGTCTCAGCATATGTTTTATCGTGCCTCCACAGCAAACGCGTGTCTCATTCGATTTGTTTTACTGCATCTCGTGGAGTGCGCGTGGGACGGCCTCCAGTACAGGACACAAAAGGTCTTGCGGATCGCGTGCTTCAGAACTAAGACTAGCGCAAACTTTTTCATTCGGATGTGGAGCTCAGCTTTGAAAGTGTTGTCACAATGCAGGTGTGCAGTACGATGCTTTAAGCTAGTGAAGGAAAAGGGTCGTGGGGTACTTTGTTGTAGCATATGACCTCTAAGGGTTTGGGCCGCGTTATCGTGTGCAGGACGTATGTCGGTCAAGATCTGCGTGCCATCGACACATGTACTGTTGGGAGGCTAGATAGTGGAGTCGAACCGAGGCACTTGCCATAATTTATTCTAAGGCTATCCTGCAATGCGTGCACCACGCGCAAACGGTCTCGTGAATGTGTGGCATTGTTGGTGCATAGCGTGTTTGTGCCTTTTACGCGTGAGGCGTCTTTCACGGCTTTGAGGTACATGTGAATGGCGGTGACACCTTTATGCGTGCGTGCAAGTTGAGGCGCACATTTGCTGAGCGAGACGTTGAGACCATTATCGAAGGCGCACAGAAGTGTGTTACCAGCTTTTAGGAGCACTTTCTCGTTGTAGAACGAGCTTATTCATCTCAGCGTATGCTTTATCGTGCCTCCACAGCAAACGCGTGTCTCATTCGATTTGTTTTACTGCATCTCGTGGTGTGCTCGTGGGACGGCCTCCTGCGTGCTCAGGATGCAAAATGTCTTGTGGATCACGTGCTTCAGAACTAGGACTAGCGCAAACTTTTTCCTTCGGATGTGCAGCTCAGCTTTGATAGGGTTGTCACAATGGGAGTGTGCAGTACGATGCTTTAAGCTAGTGAATGAAAAGGCACGCAGGGTAGTTTGTTTGCGATGAAGAACAAAGCGTTTGCAAAATTTCGCTCTGCGTTGTGTGGCATTAAGGATCGCCGTTGAATTTGGTTTTTAGGTCATGACGATTTTATTCCTCCGGCACATCCTGCGCGATGTTATGGTCTACCAGTCCACAAGCATTCTACTCTTTAGCCACTCAAGAAACAGTTGTGAGGCGCTCACGAAAGTATCAGTTGACTCTGAATGATACGATAAGCGTCCGAAATGTTGGCCCAAGAACTATGTTGGAATCACCTTGCATCTGTCTTGATTTGCTGCGCTGCATATACGCTTGTTGCCACAGCGCTGCGTAGATGCTTGCAGTGATTACTGTAATGCGCAAAGGCCATGTCGCCTATTTCTGCGAAGGATCTTGAAAAGCAATTTCACGAGTGTCTTGGTATGTTACGGTGCCACACGCGTTATTCAGGGCGTAGGCTTTGGTAGCCGTAACTAGTTGGTAGACTAGGTGTTGACTAGGAAGCAAGGATGCTACTCTCAGACACTTGCTGCGACGACCTTTATTGCTGGAGCAATGCGTGATGCTTTTGTAGAGCAGTTGCGTCTTTCTGTCGATGATTGTAGCGCCTTGCGGTCGTCAATGCCTGAAGCGTCGGCATTTTGCTTGTTGCTGTACTGGTAGACACTATTCATGCGCAGTTAGGATAGACGGCATGCTGCAGTTATTGTGGTTGCCGCTGCAAATTAAAATGCATCAAGAAAATATCGAGGCACTTAATGAAAGAGAGCCTTCGTGCGATTTGAAATGAAATTTGCGTGTTTCTTTTCACATTACCCTTCTGACTAGTAGCAGCGTGAAAGGATAAAAGTTTATCTTCTTACATGATGATGCAGCCAGTACGCTCATACAGCGT
>NW_013655158.1:2632-3413 GCF_000499385.1 Eimeria necatrix
TATTTGCGTTGGCTATCGTTGCTGTGCACGCAGGAAAAACGGTAGAAGGCCGAGGGCCGATTAAATGAACGGATTAGTGCTTCGTTTGTCATGTGCAATGTGCGCAGTAGTTGGAGCATCGCGATTCAAGACTGCAACCAACGACAAGCTGGCTACTTACCAGAATCATATTACATTGCATGAACGTTTGATGTCAGCTGGTCGTCAAAGTTTCGTATTGAGCGTCTGCTGACCTGATTTCAACAGCCATCTGTTCAAACAAATTGGGAAGCTGAAGCGTTTTATTTCATATGCCTGCACAGCTCCGTTGCTGCTTCAAGCAGCAAAGCCTTCATAGTACGCGACTGCATTATGACGAGTACGAGTCTGCGAACTGCAGCCAGTGCGTGTAATTACAATCAACACGTCTTGCGTTGTACGCATACGTTTGAAGCTCGCATGGGCGCATATTTTCGAAAGTTTGTCCTGGATGGCGAACCTTTAGTGCTATACGACTTGACGAGAAAAATCCCTTTTGAATCCTAATAATACAGGCATTAAGCCATGGGGATATTCACGTACAGCACTGCATGCATCGCCCTGTGTGCAGCTACAGGTAAGATGTTTAACTGGATGCATTTTTCGGTAACCATGCTTTTATTGGTTGTATATTTTTAGCGCTCTGCAAGGTTCACCTAAGAAACCAAGAAACAACAATGCTCTTGGCTGTTTCTGCAGAGTGTGTATGCATGCATTCCAGCCACGCACTCATGCAGATCTCGATGCACACCATCTTTCGCAA
>NW_013655159.1:0-808 GCF_000499385.1 Eimeria necatrix
GGAGCTTCCTACCTGAAGTAGATCCCCCTCCGTAAACGAAACATCATGGATACGTGAAAAACCTGCGGCATGTCATGCGCACTGTCTGTTGACCGCCGCCACTTCAACGCTCAAGAATCATTCTGCACTATTGTGCTTGAGGAAACGCCCACTTCATGACCCTGATTTCATGCTGCTACTTCGTGACAAGCTTTGGCTTGGGAAAGTGTTTGAAGAGCGCGTGTAAATCCGTTGTGGTTGCCAAGCAACATACTATCTGGTCGTCACTGCGGAAGATGATATTCACTGGTACGTGCAGCAATATCCAGAAAGCAAAGCGTGCCATGAAATATTTGTATGCGCGGCACTGCAAGAAATATGTTGGCAGTTCCTTAGGCCCTGCATAAACATGCTGTTCTCGCATAAGTGAGTGTTGTCAGTTTGTCCAAATCTGCGTGGACGCGTGACGGACTGATCGACTTGCACTTTACCATGCTCAACTCGTCCGTTACAGTTGTCTGCAGCTCATGGATACTCATAATAATACCTACTGAAGAAATTCCAATTAACATTATAACCGCCACGTTCTTGAACGAATAGTCTTGTAAAGGCGATCGAGTGCTTCCTACACTGTATCCGGAAGTCCTTCATGCTTAATTCCAGTCTCCAACTACATACAGCCTTGATTTCATCGGTTTGTGAGGCAGAAATGTTAAAGCAAATTTGCCATTGCAAAGGAATCGAGCTATGCACGGTATCTGTTGCCATTGCAAAGGAATCGAGCTATGCACGGTATCTGTTGCACGGTATCTGTTCGGTCACTCGGGCG
>NW_013655159.1:908-2852 GCF_000499385.1 Eimeria necatrix
CAAGCCCAAGATCGCCAGAAACAGCAGGCGCAAACTAGATGCTCGACGCTAAATGGCGCTTGTATCTGTAGCCTCTAAAAATTGGAGTATGCATCAGATGAGCCATGTTATTTCCGAAATTGACACAACGCGTGACGGTGTGCCTGCAAAGGCTTTTCTTGTTGGCGTTAGGCGAGAAAGATACTCGGAAAGTATTCGTCTATGTAGCACACTGGAAAAGGATATTCCTGTAGGCGCGAAGCGAGGAAGACATTCAAAAACACTGCCTTCATGGAAAGGAGAAAAAATAGACGAATTATATTGCAGTTCATGCCTACCAATCATGTTGAGATTATACCTGGTGCCCGAAGCAGGTAGTTGCTTCACGTCCTTGACTGCAGTAGTGATACTTTAGTAGCGTATGCCTACTGTGAACGCGAGAGTCCATAGCTCAGAAAATCTCAGCCCACAACGCACCATGCCAACCGCGCGACAGCAGCACTTTCGAACTTATGCTGTGCATCTGTGGTAAACAGTGTTCTACGCTCCGACGACACAGCATATACTTACAGGCTGTGAAGTGGAAGAACCGCATTTGCACTCTAGCCCTGGAGACGGGCTTACAGGTCGCAACTGAAAGTGCACCAAGTGTCTGAGACTTGTGCAATATGAAGAAAACTTACCGCACAGCAGTACGCTAGACTACAGACCTCGGCATCAGAGACCTCACAATAGTGATATCCTGCCGCAACGTGCAAACCCCTACAAAAAATGGACGATCGCGTCCACGAAGCATCGGAAGAGCACGCAAAAATTGTGAACTGCTTGCATAACACTGAAAAATGCAAAGCTGACATTACTAGATTCACTATCCCGAACACCTGACATCCATATGCTTGCCCCGAATACGAGTAAGAAGCAATGCGAGCTTATCTAGGTCTTGTTACATATTTAGCGGAACTATATTCCCTATGTTCTCGTGGGCGCACTAGCCCAAGATCGCCAGAAACAGCAGGCGCAAACTAGATGCTCGACGCTAAATGGCGCTTGTATCTGTAGCCTCTAAAAATTGGAGTATGCATCAGATGAGCCATGTTATTTCCGAAATTGACACAACGCGTGACGGTGTGCCTGCAAAGGCTTTTCTTGTTGGCGTTAGGCGAGAAAGATACTCGGAAAGTATTCGTCTATGTAGCACACTGGAAAAGGATATTCCTGTAGGCGCGAAGCGAGGAAGACATTCAAAAACACTGCCTTCATGGAAAGGAGAAAAAATAGACGAATTATATTGCAGTTCATGCCTACCAATCATGTTGAGATTATACCTGGTGCCCGAAGCAGGTAGTTGCTTCACGTCCTTGACTGCAGTAGTGATACTTTAGTAGCGTATGCCTACTGTGAACGCGAGAGTCCATAGCTCAGAAAATCTCAGCCCACAACGCACCATGCCAACCGCGCGACAGCAGCACTTTCGAACTTATGCTGTGCATCTGTGGTAAACAGTGTTCTACGCTCCGACGACACAGCATATACTTACAGGCTGTGAAGTGGAAGAACCGCATTTGCACTCTAGCCCTGGAGACGGGCTTACAGGTCGCAACTGAAAGTGCACCAAGTGTCTGAGACTTGTGCAATATGAAGAAAACTTACCGCACAGCAGTACGCTAGACTACAGACCTCGGCATCAGAGACCTCACAATAGTGATATCCTGCCGCAACGTGCAAACCCCTACAAAAAATGGACGATCGCGTCCACGAAGCATCGGAAGAGCACGCAAAAATTGTGAACTGCTTGCATAACACTGAAAAATGCAAAGCTGACATTACTAGATTCACTATCCCGAACACCTGACATCCATATGCTTGCCCCGAATACGAGTAAGAAGCAATGCGAGCATGCCTGCATCTGCAAAATATCTGGCACAAATATGCACGAGACAAAGTGAGAGCTCTTTGCAAGTGCCG
>NW_013655160.1:0-1042 GCF_000499385.1 Eimeria necatrix
TAACCAGTCGACTTGCAAGATTCTAATTGGTTTCATTACTTACGTGATATAACCTTGATGCTATGAAAAGCATCATTTTATCAAATCAAACTATGCTATTTTTAAAAATGTGGGGTGTCTACAGCACATGACTGGCACTGTCGGCAGCAAGTGAGTTGTCGTCTCTGCCTCCGATCTACAGAAAATGTGCTGTGCATGAGCATTCACGGTGTAAAATTACCAGTGTGAGCAGCAGTACCACTACGCCCATACTATATTGTGGCCTTGCTTTAGAGTATCTTAGGCTACTCGACAAGTATCAAACTCACTGCTTCTCTCTATGGTATGCAAAAGCGAAACCAGCATTTGGGAAAGCCAATCGCAGAAATGAGTGAGCGTTCGAGTGAATGCTGCCCTGTTTTCTAGTCATATTGTAACCTTATCACGCAGCATCGCACTGTTTCGGCGACTGGCACTTGTTAATGCATTCTTAATACTTATCTGCGCTGCTTGCGGTGACGACGCAAATAACAACGAACCAGTCGACTTGCAAGATTCTAATTGGTTTCATTACTTACGTGGTATAACCTTGATGCTATGAAAAGCACCATTTTATCAAATCAAACTATGCTATTTAAAAAAATGTGGGGTGTCTACAGCACATGACTGGCACTGTCGGCAGCAAGTGAGTTGTCGTCTCTGCCTCCGATCTACAGAAAATGTGCTGTGCATGAGCATTCACGGTGTAAAATTACCAGTGTGAGCAGCAGTACCACTACGCCCATACTATATTGTGGCCTTGCTTTAGAGTATCTTAGGCTACTCGACAAGTATCAAACTCATGTGAAAATGCGCGCAGTCAGTTTTTTGGACCTCCAAGTGAAGAACTGGGTGAGGCAACATATTGCTGAGGGGAAAATATTTTGGGACATGCGAACAGCACTTACAGACGTTCTTTTGTGGCAATGGTCACAGCCCACTTCAGGAAAACTACGCGTGCCAAGGGAATCCTTACAGTTTGAAGAGTAAACGACTATGTTTTCAAGCGTAGAATACATCGTTG
>NW_013655160.1:1142-1586 GCF_000499385.1 Eimeria necatrix
CATGCACAAACACTCAAACAGCGCGAGCAATTATGGAGTTGAGATACGAATTGCTCAATATTGCCTCAAGAGCCCATTGGTTAGCGAGCGAAGCCTACTTACTGGTTGACATGGCTTACTTGCACACAGGAAGTACGGAGAACTATTTTGACAGCTGACGGTGAGAAACGCAGAAGCAACGTCAGCTGCTATCCTCCTGGCTCACTGCACAGCCAACATACGAAACACCGTCTCCTATTCCACTTAGGTTTCCGCTCTCTGTATTTCCGCCAAAATGCACGTCGCACAAAATCATGTGACATTGTTCGATTACCACTTTGGTATCTTCCAAAAAGGCTCGTCATATACGCATTCCTGCGCATGGAATGGCTGTATCAGTTTCTATTTCCCACCAGTTCATTTTGTCTTTTCTCAAAATATTTCTAAGGCATAAACGCTGCCCCG
>NW_013655160.1:1686-12022 GCF_000499385.1 Eimeria necatrix
AGGGACGATTCGTTGGAAAACGTACTGCTTCCTGGCAGCTGTAGTATCTGGGAATGTAATATTCTGCGGCGTTCTTTTCTAACATTTTGACTGGGAAATGTATAGTTTGTCGAGATAAGACGAAGCCGCCCTATTTTGCCGGTCCACTGCCGCCTTACTCTCGACCAGAAATGTTTCTAGAGCTGCGAAAAACACATTAAGAAATGCAACCCTTCTTTCTGTCATAAGATTCAGTCTATTTGCTTGGTGCCTGCGATTGAAAGTTTTTCTGTTTGTCTGAACGTCCGCATGAAAGTAGAAAATATGTCTCTAAGACAAACCAGGTTTACATAAAGCACTTTGTAAGTCGAACGGCTTCATGCTGAATAGATGGAGTACGCCTGAACGATTTTCCTCATGTGGGTAATCGCAAGACACTTTGTGTGGTCTACATAACGTTGGCGATTTGCTATTCTCTCTTGTCATTATCGAAATTCGCGGTATTCGTGCTGACTTTTTAGTGGACGCGGCGGGTGTTGCGATCCTAGTCAGTGACGCGAGTATTTGCTTCGCATTCTCCTTCGCTTGTCTGCTCGTGGCCGAAGGCTGAGTGACTCACTGGAATATAATGTCTGGAATTCGGGAGTCTGCCTTTCTGTGAGAAACAGTGACAGCTGTTATGGCGTGCAGAGGCCTACTGGCATTTGAAGCGGACCGTTGCGTTCTGTTTGTGTGTAGGATGTAAGCTGCGTATTTGTTTCATTACTTAAATATTGCACACAAAGTGGTTCAGTTCGTTGGATAAGCATTCTTCAAAGTTTTAATCGCGCTGATGCAGCAAAACAATCGCGGAATAACAAGCATATGCGCTGCTCGATTCTTAACTTTAAAACTGCTCTATCAATTATGTAAAAGCAATAAGCAATGTTTTGAATGCGTCGTTAAAGTGCGGCAGCGTTTGTTCTGTCTTTGCATCTTGCAAGATGTGTACAGGGCTTAATAGCTCAGTCACCGCTCCGAGGCTAACTCACCGCTGGAAAGCTGACTAGTTATACTAGGCATTCTCATAAATGGTTTCAAAGAGTTGCCGACTAACCTGCTTGGGAATCCGAAGCCCGATGGTGTACATTGGTTAGCTTGTGGGTATGAAGAAGAGCATACATTACAGTTGGTAAGTATTCCGGATACTTTGTTAAAAGTAGCGATCAAACTCGTGAGCGTCTTTGCCTTACCTCGAATCTAGGATCTTCACGAGGTTCAAGGAATAATGCGTGAGCCTTCATGAGTGATTGCGCTGGATACTGCACCTTATATTTTTGTGGATGACTTCCATTTTTGCTGAATACCTACCCGTGCAAAAATTTTTTCCAGTGAGCATTAGTGTTTCATTTCCATATCAAACGTTTCGTGCTGTGTGCATTGCTCACCATTGCAACCTGCTGAAAAGCAAGTCCGAGTGGGCTGCAGGGAGCAGCATGCGTGAGCTTAGCCACATAAAACCCTCTTAACAGTTTTGTCAGCCTCAACCCAATGCGTAGCATTCCAAGTGGGCAGATGCAACTAATAGAATGCCGCTGGCTTGCATTTTTTCCGTCAGACCGTGAGTCAAGCGGTGATGGTTGCAGAGGAAGAAAAGTCTCCTCAACCCATTCAGAACCGTTCGATAGCTTAAACCTATCGGGACGAAAAACAAACAGCGCAATTATGCGTATTAGGGGGGTTCAGGACACGTCAGCCGTACAAAACAAAAGTATAATTGCAGCAGCTTCATGCCGCGATTTACTGCCTGTAGGGACTTCTCCAAAGAGTACAGCCACTCTTGGAGGACGGTGCAGATCACGGTGATCACATGCAGCATCGTTGCACCAACCAACTCGCGCACACATGCAGTAACCGTAGTCACCGCCTACACGCTGCTACAGGTATTGGCTACTCAAAATTTAGGTTTTTTCTGTTCGGCGCTGGTAATATATATTAAGAGCATATCATGCTTTTTCTTGCGTTTTCCTGGATATTACTTGATCAGGAGTCATTCACTGTGGGGCAAGTGACTAAAACTCCGTAATCGGCACATGGCTAGCGCTAGCAGAAGTGTGAAAATTTGCTTATCAACTTGAACAGACTGTGCGTATCGCTTTCCCTTGTGTCAGTTTACCAACAAACACATTAAATAGTATATGCGCTTTATTTCGTCCAAGCTCGTTCCATGCCGACAATAATTCCTCCTTTGTGTCTTTCAACAGCGAAATTGATGAAAATACGAAGCTCGTCTTTTTGGTATTCACAAAACAAGCGTAGGACACATGCAGGAGACCTCGCGCGAAGAGCCTGATCCTCTCTCTGCCTGGTTAAAGCACGCTCAGAGTATTTAGTACCGGCCACGGACACTTCAAATGTTTGCTTCAAACCAAAAACAGAAGTGATCATTCATTCGCTAAATTCAGTCGTGATTCCCACATGACGAATCACAGAATCCTTGCTTCTGAAAACGAGTTGAGAGCCAGCACCACTCGCTTTTGCTCGGCGTAGTGAATCTGATATGCTATACCCGTTTTCAGAAGCTGCACTGGAAAAGTGCGGAGCAATTGCAGTCCAGCGGCGAGTCCTGCCAGCGATTTTGGTTTGCCGTGAACTTTCTAGAAAAACCTAACAAAAATTAGGCCATTCCTCAGAATTCCACTACTACTTGGGGGTGCTTATATTGCATTTGGTTGTGGGAAGCTTGTAAGTACTCACCCGACGCGTTTTTCAGGAGCTAAAAATGCGTATTTTTTAACCCTTTGCAGCAGCAGCAGCGCGTTGAGGCCATCGTGACTCAGCAGTGTGATATCCTGCTGGGCATTTAGAACCATGTTCTGGTCGCTTGTAAACATTGCGTCGGCAAGTGTTCTCGATAGCTTTTATAGCTTCCGGTAGTATAACCCATGTCGGAATGCTAGTAACGCATATCAGTAGTTGTGCCGTTTTTCCAGTCTTTTTGTTACTAGTACTCATCATGCTATTCGTTTTGTCGTCTCTCACATATGTGTTGCTGTTGGGATTTCCTATGTACACGCAACACAAGACATGCACAGCTTACTCACCTCGTGTTGAACTCTTCCTCCCGTTTTAGATCAGAAAGGTCTGCTTATTGACGTGCCTGCTATCATCTAATTGCACCATAACGTGAGCTGCCACTGCAGTATTTACACGTGCAGCAAGTGAGAGGTGATAAATTGGCAGCTTACACTGTATACTTTAGATACAGAAGAACCGTGAGTTGCTGACTTTCATACGGCATCCAGCTGCACAAGAATCAAAAACCAAGCCGTCGTACTTTGTTTCATGTCGACATTAGTGATACAGTAATTCATGATTCAACGGCAGGTATGTTCGACTTTGGTTTTCCGCATAACTTCATTTCACAATCTGCTTTCTGCAGTACGTCCAAGTACCTTTAGTATTATCGAATCTGTATAATCATTCTGTAATGTATTCATGCCTTTTGTAGACGAATTCACGCTGGCACTTCGATGAAGCCCATAGAGACAGTCCAGAATGATGAATAAAATTTTTGGTTTGTATCTGCATTGCTTGCTCGCTGCTTTGAAGCATGAATCACAAATGCGTCGAAACAATGCAGACCACAGTGGATGTGGCAGCTTGACGTCATAGCGAACGCTTGATGCAGAACACTGCAGATTCACACTGCGTTCGCTGCTTATTCCTGTGCTCGCTATTTTTGTATGCTGCACGTCAGCCGTATGCACTGAAAGCTTCTCACAAAGCACCTGGCAACAAATTATTTGCCTCCTTGTATCCTTGCTGTTATGGGTACAACTTCCAGACGCACGAAATGGCTGTATCAGTTTGTATTTCCCACTAGTTAATTTTTTCTCCTTCCAAAATATTTCAAAGACATCAACACTGCCTCTTGAAAACCTCAAAGCAAGTAAGTGGGCTTTTTTGTGCTCCCTGGATTCATTGGAAAACGTACTGTTTCCTGGCAGCTACAATATCTGGGAATGGAATATTTTGCGGCATTCTTTTCTAACATTTTGACTGGAAAATGTAAATATTTGCATGTCAGGTCGGATCCATGCGGCACAAATTTGCATGAATCTTTAGTGCACGTTGACGTGCCCTGCGTGGGTGACTGCAGGGTTTTTCATCGTGAACCGAGTTGAAGTAGCGACTTGCCATACACTAGATCACTGCGCTTCCGTTTGGCATTGAAAAAATCAGAAATGAAATATTCGCCGGAGGGTTGGCGCGCCCATTAGTGTTTAATCTACACTATAGTCGAGGGAACGCTTTTCTTTTGTTCGGGCTTGCCCTTGTGTATGTGCAGCACAGTTTTCTGCGAGCTCACCACGCTAGCCCTACTGCAACTAATTCTAGCACCCTCAGTTTTGCTCCACCGATGTTCAAGCGTCGTTTTCGTTGCGACCAAAGGGAGCGGCTGCTTTTATATTGCCGGGTTTCGGCGTTTGCAGGCGGCCCACAGTAGGAACCTGTCGCAAAAGTGCTCTGTGGTCGCTCGCAGGCAATGCCTTATTAAAATGTTTCTATGAATGACCTGGGATATTGGCTGCTCTCGAAGTGCAACTGTGAAGAGCAGCATTCAGCTCAACTATCTCGGCTCGAAAATTGTTTGGAAAGTCGTATATCATTCGTATGTGTCCACAGCTGGTAAGTCTGGAGAACTGTATTGCCCTGATATGCGTTTCTAGGAGGATGTATGTGTGTTGACTTTTTGAAGGCGGCGCATGGCACATCCTGATTTTTGTCTCAATTTTCCAGATGCTACCTGCTCACAAGTGCTTAACGCACACAGTGCGCCCCAGAGTGCCTGATTATTTGATTGAGTATCAAGTATCTTATATGGTACTGGCCAAAAAAGGACGCTGCATTGCTCGTGTGCAGTGGTAAGCTGACAGTACAAGCCTTGACTCTTCGCGCAAAGTTCACCTTGTTTCACCCTTGCTGAAACGTGAGGAGACGTACATTTGTCGAGGAGTCAGTGGCAGAATTGATTGCTTTTTTGTGAATCGTGCCTCCGACAGCTGCTCAGCGCACATCAAACCGTCACTTTTCGTTGCAGAGTACGCAGACGGTTCAAATTCAATTTCTTGCCTCTAGGCTAAACAGTTTCGATTCAATTGGTTATGCTGTGTTTGAAAAAAGTTCGCATGATCTACCTCGCAGGAAGTAAATAAACCCAATGGGGGACTGTCGAGTCCAGCTTTTCACGTTTTTAGAGACTCAGGGATTCCTGGAAAAAACGTTTATACTAGTTTCATAACAGCCGTAGCGTCACCGCGTTTCTACCCATGCAGTTGATGTATTTCGAGTAAAGACACCTTGGGAGTTCTTACTGAGCTCAAAATGCTCAAAGTTGGCTTGGGAGAGAATTCACTGGAAATAGAAAGGCTCACGAGCGCTGGAGCAGGCTGCAAAGAAGTCTTGGCCAATTCGACTGGGCGTCCGGGTGTTCATCAAGGAGCAAAGAACAATGTCTTATTTTGGGAGAAGTATTTTTTGCAGGAGATGGCACTTAAGACATACTACTAACCTGCATGGCCTAATAGTCGAGTAAAATCATGGGGTGTCAAGACGCGAGTATGCGCAGTGCATGACTCCACAATTCGGCAAACTTGTGGTGGGAAAAGTAATACCGCTTCACATTCACAGCGCTTGCAGATCGTTTCTGATTTTGGTGCCTGTACAACATGCTACGCGTGTCACCGAGTTGCTGCAAGCGTCCGTGCAGTATCCAAACTATGGTTTTGTCGCGCGCTAATCGTTGTGGCAGAGCGTGGGTTTTCTCATGGCTGTCCACGGGCTCAGTTGCAACAATAGTAACTGCAACATGTGGGAATTGATTTTTGACCGCTAATTGTTATGATTGTTATGGTTTCTGCCCATGCTTGTGCTATCGGACGCTTTGATGCCAAGACATTTTATCGCCTACAGGAGGCACTGAATATTCTTGGCTTCATTTGTCTAGTAGAGTTATTTGTGTTCTCTCGCTTTGCAGCCAGTGCTGACTGGCATGACGAAGCTTGCCCGCTTTGGTTAAAGGGACTAACAAAGCTTGTGGACGATACAGGACTGGGAGCAAGATATGAAAAAGTCTAGGCTTTCGCTTTTTGGCGGCGAGGTACTAGCAAAGTCCGCTTGCATGTATTGCAAATGGGGTGTTCGGGACGGCAAAGACAGCCAGGGCTTCGAGATTGTCACCCCGGAGAACATACAGTTCAGAATGTCGAACGAGACGTCAGGTGGATATGCATCAGAACGAAGGGATTTGGTGCCTGTCCTCTGTTGCGTAGACTAGCACTTTTACAAAGCTGTTATACGGGAAAAGGCTGCTGCACGGCTGTCGCTAGACGCGTGGTTTTGCTCTAGATACGATTTAGTGAAAACCGTCTAACGAAGAGAACGGTGTTTAGATGCGACATATCGCATGAAAGCGCTTCATGCTGCCGGCATTTCTCAGACTTCATTGGCAGCACTTGCTTGTGAAGAGTTGGGATTGTGTTGTTTATAGTTCACCGCACACATGCATCGCGGAGATGCGACAAATCTGACAATTGCACAGTTGATGAAAGAAACTACCAGCTTTTCGAGACACGCGACGCCATGCTGTATGTGACTTGGCTGCACTATGTCTGGCTTGCCACAGCTGGTAGGTGCCATTTTCAGGGCGTATTCTCTCGGCAGATATAGTTTTGTTCTACATGCGTGCTTTCTCCATAACTAGCAACAGTAAGCGGTGCCATGCGAGGTTAGAGCTCTTATCAGGAGACCTGACCTACAGTTGGCAAACGTAAGAGTGAACCACGTGCAAGTTTACCGCATGACACGGTGCTGCCTTGCATTCGCGTGAAATGAAGACTTGCGCTCTGCCATCTGTGAGCGTGGTACTCCGAATGAAACTGGCATTGCATTGTGTTCGCGCGCAGCAAGTGAGAGGAGTGCTTCTATATCTTTTGAGTGCACCATTGTTTTTGATCAGATCCATATGCCGTATAAACGCCACCTGCAGTTAGCATTAAGATAATCTTGAATGTGCAAGATATGACGCAGCTAAATCTCTGTCTCGGTGGCGTTAGGCGCGCGAACACGATAGTCCCGCTGTGCGTCACACCCCAAGGCAACGTTTCTGAGTGCCTCCAAAATGCAGGCGGATTCAGAAAATAGCCGTGGTGACACGGCTTCTTTTAGTATCGGCACAGCACGGATAAGCGTCGGCGATGCTTAGCATGAGCAGAAGTTCAGAAACAGTCTTCACCGGCTATGGCACGCACGATCTTGTTAAGGAACAAAAAGTTGTTGTAGTAGATACAGTAGCCAAGAGCACTACTCCGACAAAACAAAAAATTCGTGCCCATTTCGTGGAGAAGCCTTCACTTTGGCCCACATCGGTGAATCACACACTTCGGCATTTTCTCGAATTCCCGTGACTTAGTGAATTCAAGCTCGCGGGGTCTCCAAGTCTTAAAAGAAGATGACAGCGAACGAATCACCACTTCCAGAAAGTACGTAGTCATTCTAAACATTAGTGTCCAAGCGAACGTAACTTTTTGTGTTTTTATTTCCCCGTATGCACGTTCCTAGATATTTGACGGCAGCACCAATTTTTCCGTGTTTTTGACTCAAGAGAGTAGGTGCCTGCCCTTTGTTTTACAAAGCAAATGACCTATGATGTCGAATAAATGCAATAATCATGCGATCTCAGTATCCCCGTTTCGTGTTTTCTTCTATTCTGGAACAACAAACACGGAATTAGTTGGACGTTGTCTTAGCACAATGTATCTCTTGCTGTTTCAAAATTTCGATCTTGAGCCCTTTTTATATTGTTGCTTCTCAGCAACATTACTATTCCATGCGCCCTTGTACCGTTTGCCTGGTGAATCTGGCTTTCATGGCATGCGCTTTAAACAATTAGAGACTTCGCAAGCTTTACGCAGGCGAGACAGCCATTTGACCGTGGTACTTAAAAGGCGCGTCTGACATCTGCTCGCCGCAAGTTTCTCCGCTTGAAGGATACGCTATACATTATAATGGTAGGACCTGAGTATGGCTGCCAAGTTTTTGTATTGTGCAACAGGGGACAATCAGCCTGGTTTTTTGTGGCACTATCGGCGTGGAATCGGTACGTTGCTTTTCCTTGGCTGCAGGTAGTATGTATCTGCCAGCTAATTGAAGCGGTTGGTGCTAATGGAAACAACGCCGCTTTCTTTTGCCAATTACGTGCTACAAAACGTTTCGACCCAGTTAAGCAAAGTTGGACATCGCAGAAGCTGAGCCATGCGCTTATGAAAGCACCTGCTAAGCGGCATCTAGTATATATCTGAACGCAAAAGGGATTTGAATCGGCCGTGTTCATTTTCCGTATACGCATTATGTATCTTCGCCAGTAGTTTGCCGATCCAACGGTAGTAAGGCCTGAATGCTACACAGTTACTGTAGTGAAGTGCGGCTATACTACGCCGCGTAAACATTTTTGTGGAAAATCGTAGTTTCTTGTGTATTCTTCTGGGTGCCAGTGTCTTTGCAGCAGATTCATTGTCTTTTCCTCGGGAAGCGCGTGCATGCAAAGTGCTACGAAAAGCGTTTGCCAGAACAATCTGAAGAATGATTGGCCTGCTTGAAGAGCAAGCTGCCAAGTATTCAACTAGATGAGTACAAGCTATGCTGCCAAGGGGCGCTGCTGAAATATCACCAGGTCGTAGTTATTGACACTTGCTTGGCGCGTTTCGTTTCTACCAAGACAGTGTTTTCTGCCGTGTGGGATGCGTGAAAACGGGACGACTTTACACACAGACTGTTCCCCTTTTGATTTCTTTCAAGCGCAGTAAATGTGTCGTCATCTTGTGCTCAGCAGGAGCTAGTCGTGGCAATAACAGTTAAATTGAATCACGAATTTTCCTATTTGTGCACATGGCATCCTACACCAGCTGCAACCCCGCTATCTGGAGTCTGGCTTGTTGAAGCTGTGCGCATGCGCCTCTTTTAGGTGTCGCACCAAAGCATTTCTGGGGCCCAAAAGCACTGGGTGGTGTGTAAATACAATGTTTTCACTATTGCCTGAAGACAAATGTGCCTGGAACATATCTGTGGCGCTCTATAGTTACTTAAGGTAAGCACGTACTCCTTTCAGCTACCCTTGAAAGCACGCAATTTAACCAAAATGAACACGACACCAGAAAATCAGAAGGAGCAGATAGAATTTTGCTTTGCCTTTCAAAAAAGAAAGTAGGAACGAACTTATGCAGAAGGCAACCATCCTGGTTAAGTCGCTCCTATGCGAGGGACGGACACAACGATGCATGTGATTACATGCGTCTTCCATCGTGGCGGGTTGCCCATATTCTTGAAGGACACTGTTTACTTGCTAGTAAAGCATACTAGTCTGAATTAGCATCATGCGGACGTCAGTGGACTCAGGCTCTCCCAGTTCGCTACCTCTTCCTCGCCTAAATTTTGACTTCCCACGCTAAGTAGCGAGGACTTGAAGGGCTGGCGCCTTCACAGAGATTCAGTTGGCAAAGCATCCGCACGTAAGTTGTTGTCTGATGATGTGCGTGGTGCCCTCTCATCGCCCGCGTGGTTTTTTTCAACTTAATCGATCGAAGGTAGGCACTGCAAACAAGTAAACTCGATCTTCTCTTCTTCTTGTTCGCAGGAAGTAGGTAGCGTTCCTATTTTTGGAAAGATTGTAAATTACTGGGCAGTTTTCTGCTAGTTGATTTGTAGGAACTGCCGAGATCTGGCGTCATGGAGTAGGATTTGGCGTCAAGATAGACATTTCGCAAAAATGTGGATGCATGAGACGTTTAGCCCCATATGCAAAGTGTCGTGTAATATTTGTGCGTGAGACTGGTTTTCTTGCCTGGAAATATGACTTGGAATTGACATTATCTTCTTTCGGTGTGTGTATGAACATCAATGCTCAGTGTGCATGCTGAATGTAATACGAAACGCGCCGTTGCCTCCTTGCGAGAGATTTGCTAGCCGATGTCAAAGGAGTGAGCGGTACACAGCTAGCGTAGTGCGTTTCGAATGACAGGCATTAGTTAAAGAAATTTAATGAAGCATTGCATTCTCCGCTTTTCCCGTCAGACGCTAGTGTGGCTGTAAACAATTCAACATCTTTTCTTTGCAGATTCCACATCAACATAGTGCATAGTTGCTCTAGTCAAAACGGCTCGTTCTTTTTGTGCACTGGTGCTGAGACAGCTTGAGCAAAATGCCTCTAATCAGCCGGCTAAATGGATCAGAGCTATGCTCCGCCGGAGCAGCTCTGGAATATCACTGTGCTGTGGTGATTGAACACGCTTGGTTTATTCATCTCCTGTCTACGGCGATA
>NW_013655160.1:12122-20381 GCF_000499385.1 Eimeria necatrix
GTTTCTCCGCTTGAAGGATACGCTATACATTATAATGGTATGACCTGAGTATGGCTGCCAACTCTTTGTATTGTGCAACAGGGGACAATCGGCCTGGTTTTTTGTGGCATTATCGGCGTGGAATCGGTACGTTGCTTTTCCTTGGCCACAGGTAGTATGTATCTGCTAGCTAATTAAAGCCGTTGGTGCTAATGAAAGCAACGCCGCTTTCTTTTGCCAATTACGTTCTACAAAACGTTTCGACCCAGTTAAGCAAAGTTGGACATCGCAGAAGCTAGCCATGCGTTTATGAAAGCATCTGCTAAGTGGCATCTAGTATATATGTTAACACAAAAGGGATTTGACTCGGCCGTGTTCATTTTCCCTATACGCATTATGTATCTTCGCCAGTAGTTTGCAGACCTAACGGTAGTAAGGCCTGAATGCTACATAGTTACTGTAGTGAACTGCGGCCATACTACGCTGCATAAACATTTTTGTGGAAAATCGTATTTTCTTGTGTATTCTTCTGGGTGTCAGTGTCTTTGCGGCAGATTCATTGTCTTTTCCCCGGGAAGCGCGTGCATGCAAAGTGCTGCGAGCAGCGTTTGCCAGAACCATCTGAAGAATGATTGGCCTGCTTGAAGAGCAAGCTGCCAAGTATTCAACTAGATGAATACAAGCTATGTTGCCAAGGGGCGCCGCTGAAATATCACCAGGTCGTAGTTATTGACTGCACTTGCTTGGCGCGTTTCGTTTCTACCAAGACAGTGTTTCCTGCCGTGTGGGATGCGTGGAAACGGGACGACTTTACACACAGGCTGTTCCCCTTTTGATTTCTTTCAAGCGCAGTAAATGTGTCGTCATCTTGTGCTCAGCAGGAGCTAATCGTGGCAATAACAGTTAAATTGAATCACGATTTTTCTTTTTGTGTGCACATGGCATCCTACACCAGCTGCAACCCCGCTATCTGGAGTCTGGCTTGTTGAAGCTGTGCGCATGCGCCTCTTTTAGGTGTCGCGCCGTAGCATTTCTGGGGCCCAAAAGCACTGGATGGTGTGTAAATACCATGTTTTCACTATTACCTGAAGACAAATGTGCCTGGAACATATCTGTGGCGCTCTATAATTACTTAAGGTAAGCACGTACTTCTTTCAGCTACCATTGAAAGCACGCAATTTAACCAAAGTGAACACGACACCAGAAAATCAGAAGGAGCAGATAGAATTTTGCTTTACCTTTCAAAAAAGAAAGTAGGAACGAACTTATGCAGAAGGCAACCATCCTGGTTATGTCGCTGCTATGCGAGGGACGGGCACAACAATGCATGCAATTACATGCCTCTTCCATCGTGGGGGGTTGCCCATATTCTTGAAGGGCACTCTTTACTTGCTAGAAAAGCATACTAGTCTGAATTAGCGTCATGCGGACGTCAGTGGAGTCAGGCTCTCCCAGTTCGGGACTTCTTCCTCGCCTGAATTTTGACTTCCCACGCTAAGTAGCGAGGACTTGAAGGGCTGGCGCCTTCACAGAGATTTAGTTGGCAAAGCATCCGCACGTAAGTTGTTGTCTGATGATATGCGTGGAGCCCTCTCACCGCCGGCGTGATTTTTTTCAACTTAATCCATCGAAGGTAGGCACTGCAAACAAGTAAACTCGATCTTATCTTCTTCTTGTTCGCAGGAAGTAGGTAGCGTTCCTATTTTTGGAAAGATTGTGAATTACTGGGCAGGTTCCTGCTAGTTGCTTTGTAGAAATTGCTGAGATCTGGCGTCATGGAGTAGGATTTGGCGTTAAGATACGCATTTCGCAAAAAAGCGGATGCATGAGGCGTCTAGCCCCATCTGCAAACTGCCGTGTAATATGTATGCGTGAGATTGGTTTTCTTGCCTGGAAATATGACGTGGAGTTGACATTATCTTCTTTCGGTATGTGTATGAGCATCAATGCTCAGTGTGCATGCTGAATGTAATACGAAACGCGCCTTTGCCTCTTTGCTAGAGATTTGCTAGCCGATGGCAAAGGAATGAGCGTTACGCAGCTAGCGTAGTGCATTTCGAATGACAGTCATTCGTTTAAGACGTTTAATGAAGGATTGCATTCTCCGCTTTTCCCGTCAGACGTCAGTGTGGTTGTAAACAATTCAGCGTCTTTTCTTTGCATATTCCATAACAACATAGTGCATAGTTGCTATAATCAAAGCGGCTCGTTCTTTTCGTGCATTGCTGCTGAGCCAGCTCGAGCAAAATGCCTCTAATCAGCCGGCTAAATCAGAGCTACGCTCCGCCGGAGCAGCTCTGGAATATCACTGTGCTGTGGTGATTGAACACGCTTGGTTTATTCATCTCCTGTCTACGGCGATAGGTGGTTTCCACACAGCTAGATGCATGGAAACATTCTAGACTCCCAGCATAATCAGTAAATTGTTTCACGGTCGTCTCCAAACTGCCG
This sequence comes from Eimeria necatrix, assembly GCF_000499385.1. Lineage (NCBI taxonomy): Eukaryota > Apicomplexa > Conoidasida > Eucoccidiorida > Eimeriidae > Eimeria > Eimeria necatrix. The sequence goes on from NW_013655160.1 coordinate 14,553, forward strand.
ACAGAAGCGGCGTGCAAATGAAGCTAGAGTGCTTCTTATGAATCAAAATTGAGCGATAAACAGTGGCATGGCTTCGCCGGCAGTTCAGCCATGTGCGCTTTCTTGCAACGGACGTTGCTTGTTTGGATTCAGGAGGTGAGTAAAGTAACTAGAAGTGTCAAGCATGCTTCTTTTGCCTCAGATGCATGTAGAATACTTTACTGGGTGCCCCAAGCCGATCCATTGCGAACAAAAGCTCTTTTCTCTAGATATCAAGTCACGCTGAAAGGCTGCGCCGTCGCATAGTCTGCGTCATTTCCTTGCAAACGTTTCAGGCAAAGTGCTTTGGCTAGATATTGACAATTTGCATTACTGCTAATGCATGCGTCAACGTTCTCGGCACAAGGCCAAACGTAGGCTGCTGACGCTCACTAGCGCTGCGCGCGGCTCAAAAGTGATATGCGGGTGCGAAGGCAGCATTGTTTCCATTTCATTAGACTAATGAGGCGTGAAACTCACTTTTCCACAGATTGCAGTTACACCAGTTTCTGACACTTGTAACTTTTTGAACAGACGATTCTTGAAGTCAGCCAACTGGCAGATGTGGACAAGCAGGACAAGTTTTTTCTGGCAGGCTGTGCGTGATTATCCCCTTCTATTTGTCGTGTTTTGGGGCTGATAAAAGAAAAATCTGTTTCAAAACTGTACAACGTATCCCTCTCATCTTTCAAGATCTATGTAGCGCATAGCTCTAGGAACTACAAACGCGAGTTGTGATAAGAAGCTGTGCATGACTACTCAGAGGTGACTTTGTTGGCAGGGAAAAAAGCTGCATTACTCTGCCAGCCCTGTTTCAGAAACCATTTCAAAAGGAACATAATCGAATATTCGTAGAAATTGTCGTTTCATTGTGCTTACAAACTTGATATACTGGCAATATACAATTGGATAGGCTTTATCTTTCTGTGAGTTGCAAGTGAACACCATATGCACCATTTTGTGTTATTCAATTTCACGTGTTTCACTTGTTTCACAAGTTTAGGCAGTGATGCTGTGCACTTATTGCAGTGGTGAGCAACAATCTCAAGACAGCCATCCCAGAGGAACGAACCACTTCCATAGGGCTTCCCAATCCCTCAACAGTCGCCACGTCTTTTTGATTGAATTCTAGTATTCGCCGTATTTACCTGCACCTTATAGCGAATATGACTGTGAAATTTACTTTTGCTTGCGTGATTAGTTGGTGAGTGGAGTGGACTGCACTAATGCTCTTTCGTGCATTGCTATGGGTCCCCTCAGTTATTCGCTGTCTTTCGACTGAAACGTCGTATCTTCTGTTGCGCCATCAGCACAAGAATTTCACACACAGCACATGAATTGGACGTTTCCTTAATCTGGGCCAAGGTGCGAAAAGAGTGAGTGTGTGGAAGGAGTTGAGCTAAATCTTCGCATGCTTTCGGGCTAATGAATCACCCGCACAATGCAGGTTGTGCAGGCAATTTTGTAGTTGTATCCCGCTTTCGAATTCCAGGGAATTTAAAAACATGATGGTGTTCTGTTGTGTGAATGGTTTTCTGCGCATTGCGTGCTGCCTCCTGGTGTAGTCTTTTTTCTGAAATAGAAGCGTTAAGACGTCAACACTACAAAGAATATCGACTTAGTATCCCGGACGAAGTGCACAAGGTATCTGTGACTGCAGCAAGCAAATTTTTAGAGGAATTTAACAGTGGCACAACAGCCATATGCACGTCTGAAGAGATGACTGTAACAGAAGGTGCGCTCAAGATGTTATGACATGCTTATGAAGCGTATTATTTCCGAGCAGTTGCTTCTTGCCTTCTGTTAAAACGCATACTAAATTTTGCACTGGCAAAGACCCGTGATAAAGGCATGATGGCAAATGAATGCAGCAAGGCTGCTGCTACCACAAGCCGAAGTTTGTTTCATAAGCAGCCTTTTTTACACTGTAGTGTGGATTTCGTCACTTTGTTAATCTCTAGTTTTCATTGGTCGTAGCGAAGATTGAAGCAGAGCCTTTACTCTACTTAGCAATACATGTTCAACAAACATATACAAATCTTATCTTTGAGATCTGAACAGGTTTCGCGCGACGCAGTCTTTGGCAAAGGGTCGGTTTTCCTGGTGCAACAGCGGCTTTGGCTGGGCAAACCCTCCTTGGAATTTGATCGTCTCTGCAGAGCTCCCACACTACGTAGCGTGAATTTTAACTTTTTGCTTTGCGACGAAAGTGGTCAAGTTGCGGAGCTATTAAAACGGAGTGAAGCGTATCGAAAGCTAAATTTCTTGCTTAGTCAAACGAACGTGACACGCGCTTCAGAAGCGATGCACTCTATTTTATTTGCCGCAGCTAGTAGGTTCGGGCTTCAACGTAGTTTGCGCAAACAAATTTTCTTTCTCTAGCAAGTCATTTTGTGAAATGCATATATAGACAGCATACAAGGGGATACAAATATGATGGTAGGATTTTGAAAGAAACGGCTGCCGACTGCTCAGGGGATGTCGTCTTGCTCTTGCGAGTAGGAAGTAAGTGAAACATGTAGAGATCTCTCTCGTGTTCTGATAATGGCACGCTGATAATGGCACAAAATTCCATTGTTCGGTTCCAGGCATATGGTATCGCTTCTGCCTCACTTTAAAGATGCGTGGACGATTAATCGATGTCTGGATACTGCATTGTGGAGTTGCAGCTCAGATGTTCCAGCCAAAGGCACCAATCGCTGAATAACGGGGTTTATGTCACTAGGTAGAACAAGCGCTCCTACACGAGCTGTTGCACAAACGCTCAGCAGGTTGCCGATACCGATTGCTTTCCGTAGCGTATGGTACCCGCAGCAGGAAGCTTATCATGCTGCAGCAGCATACACAAAAAAAATTCTCATTTTCAGTAGCGAGGAGAAATGCAGTAATTTATTGGTCACAAAAGAAGCTGGTAGTTGTGGCGTGGGCCTCTCCTGCTCAAATGCGGTATTATTTTAAAAGTTACACTCTGCGGATCAACCAAGCACTCCCTGACACAGCAGACGGATTACACGGCATTGGAAAAGTGCTGCATTTTTCTAGCCTTGATCACCTATAGCCTAGCCAGAAACAAACAACAACAAACAACAAACAACAGAAAGTGAGTATCAGCATTGTGGCGCACACGGCAAAACAGGGGCTCACTCTCGATATCTAGTCCTGGCTTCTGTTTTTTAAATGCAAAAAGCATGTAGTGCACAACCTCCAAGTTGTTTTGGATGTATTTTACTGGGCACCATTGAGAACAATATGAGCTTCTGCATGGGTCTGGTTGTTTCATGTTGGTGGGGCTGAGCTGGCTGTTCCCGCGTTCATTTATCTAGCTGAGAAGTCAGCCACCCGCTGCCAAATGGTTTGAAGATGATATCAGTCAAAATCTGACACCTGATCAGAGAATGCAGAAAACGGACTTGGAGCCTGTAGACTCCTGCTTGGCTAAAGCTTTCGTTGTCTCTCAGCAAGCGCCTGGTCTCGGTGCTTTGTTTATATTTATTCGGAAGGGCTGGGTTCATATTACTATCGTTGCTCTACTGCTCGGGAGGTCTTACAAAGGAAAATCATATGCTACTTTTGCCAAATTCAGTCGTAATTAGTAGGAGCAAGGCAACGTTGCCACTTATGCACTAATGGAAGCTCTCCTCTGTTTTGCATTCTATATTTTTAGGTGCCGGCTTTTACAAACATTGGCCTTTAATTTCAAGTGGTTTGACACCACATTACAGGCCCGCCCTAACCTTGGGATGATATAGGCAGTGAGTCAGACCCAACATGATGGACACGATTTACGTTGCCGACACCAAATTTTCTTCTCTCCACAATGTATTACTATCGGGAGTACGCAAATGCTAAAATACAGCTGAGAGCAACTGCACCTGGTTCGGGCAGCATTCTCAGAAACTAGCTCTTATACTGTCATTAGTTACAACACAGGCAGCAACAATGCAAAACCGCGCCGTGGCATGTGCCGGCACGCATTTCCAGGCATGACACTCCTTTGTCAGACAGGGTAAAAGTATACATCCAGGGCCGCGAAACGTAGTTTGAGGAAAATGTGAGCCGCGTCAATGCGTCATTCAATGTGGATTTTTGCCTGCCGCTGCTGATAGTACCTTTGCTGCCAGTTTTTTTCTCTGTTTTGCTTTTTGCATGTCCTTCCGTGTTTACGCGCGAGATCGTCAACTAAATCTCGACAGAAAGTAAGCGGCTGCTTCCAGTTTCTAGACGTAAACAGAATTATCTCACGAAGAAAAAGAGGCAGCAAGTGACAAGTTGTGCATGGCAACAGTTGCCTTGAAGCGTCATCACTTGCTGAAGCGCAAAAACAAATTGGTACGAACAAAACTAACACTGAATACGAATAATTGTGCCACATTTTGCCGGAAACAGCTAGTAAGTGCTATACTCTTATTTATAAAGGTATTGAAATACAATTCGATATCTAGACGAATTGGCGGGTTCAACGGTAGACATTTACAGGACATGGACATTGATATCCAAGTAGGTGTGCGTCTTGTGCGGTATAAGCACACTTTTGCGTGTCAGAAGCTACCAAGCAATCTGCCATTTTGTCGCAACAGTAGTTAAAGATAGACGCAAACTGTAGAGATGCTTTGTCCAAATCCAGCCACGTATCTCACTTCCTTGGTAGGATGCAATTGGCTACCGTGAGAAAGCACTGTTTTGCTATTCACGTACTTGGTTGCACCGCTTTTGATGATTTTGGGTAAGAGCCGAACCTGATTTATGATACTACGCTCATCGACTAGTTACTTGCACAAACACAAATGACGGACCCTGATGCACACGCGTCGCCAAAACTCATGGTGAGCCTCTACACGGAAACGAATAATGAAGACAGCGGCATCGCAAGACAGGCCTGATGCAGAAGTGTGCAGCAAATATATAAGATGGTTGACTCCGCTTTTCACAGATTCCGCTGATTTCGGGTATACGACGGTTTAGACAGTGAGTCCTGCAGACCGTTTACAAGCATGCAAGAGTGGCGTATTTATATCTGATGAAACGGGTAAGAGAAAGAAGCCGGGGTGGAGATGGGCACAACTGTGAGGCCGCAGCGCCATGCAGTGTTTGGAAATCCTTGCAAACCACATCAGGAGTGATTTCAGTTGAGCATTCACTCCACAGCAACACCCGCTTGCAGCATTCCATTGGGAGAACTGAAATACACGGGCAAGAACTGCAGCAGAGGCTCTGTCACACTTGAAGCAAGAACTCTATGGTGGAAACACAACTGACTTTGCCCAAAGAAAGTGTCGGCTTGAGTTGGCGATCAAAGGTAAGCATCCTGATAAGGAATGACTGTTGTGGCACTGCGTAAATCTGCTCCAAGACTGTCATGATGCAGAGCTGTTGTAGCGCGATGTGAAGTTACTGCCGGCAGTCCTGCAGTCCTGGTGGGACGCTTAACAGTGACAAATGATGCTGTTATGCAGGTTTTCGCCACATGTCTTGATCGTCTGGTCGTGCATTGCTAATGTTTCGAGTAGTGTGTGCTTTTCGAAGTGCTGCGATTATTTCGACGCACTATACCACCCATAGCCCACAGCCCAACCCGATAGCTGCACGCCAACAACGAAAGAGAGTAAGTAGCTGGCTTTACTTCCAGACTTCTTAAGGGCATGCACCAATAAATTGCTTATGTGCGTTTCAGGAATATGCGCCATAGTTGTTTCATTTCGGCTTCTCCCAGTAGCCGGGTCCCGACAAGGTTTTATTGCTTGGAAGCATGGGATGATTTACTCATTTTCTTAGTAACAGTATATGCCTGTGATAAACGTCTGAAGGTTATCT
>NW_013655160.1:20481-50063 GCF_000499385.1 Eimeria necatrix
TTGTTACGTTAACCGCGCCGTGGCATGTGCCGGCACGCACTTTCAGGCATGACACTCCTTTGTCAGACAGGGTAAAAGTATACATCCAGGGCCGCAAAAAGTAGTTTGAGGAAAACATGAGCCACGTCAATGCGTCATTCAATGTGGATGTTTGCCTGCCGCTGCTGATAGTACCTTTGCTGCCAGTTTTTTCCACTGTTTTGTTTCTTGCATGTCCTTCCGTGTTTACGCGCGAGATCGTCAACTAAATCTCGACAGAAAGTAGGCGGCTCCTTCCAGTTTCTAGACGTAAACAGAATTATCTCACGAAGAAAAAGATGCGGCAAGTGACAAGTTGTGCATGGCAACAGTTGCCTTGAAGCGTCATCACTTGCTGAAGCGCAAAAACAAATTGGTATGAACAAAACTAACACTGAATACGAATAATTGTGCCACATTTTGCCGGAAACAGCTAGTAAGTGCTACACTCATATTTATAAAGGTATTGAAATACAATTCGATATCTAGACGAATTGGCGGGTTCAACGGTAGACATTTACAGGACATGGACATTGATAGCCAAGTAGATGTGCGTCTTGTGTGGTATAAGCACACTTTTGCGTGTCAGAAGCTACCAAGCAATCTGCCATTGTGTCGCAACAGTAGTTAAGGATAGACGCAAACTGCAGGGATGCTTTGTGCAAATCCAGCCACGGATCTCACTTCCTTGGTAGGATGCAATTGCCTACCGTGAGAAAGCACTGTTTTGCTATTCACGTACTTGGTTGCACCGCTTTTGATGATTTTGGGTAAGAGCCGAACCTGATTTATGATACTACGCTCATCGACTAGTTACTTGCACAAACACAAATGACGGACTCTGATGCACATGCGTCGCCAAAACTCATGTAAGAGCCTCTACACGGAAACGAATAACGAGGACTGCGGCATCGCAAGACAGGCCTGATGCAGAAGTGTGCAGCAAATATATAAGATGGTCTGACTCCACTTTTCACAGATTCCGATGATTCCGGGTATACGACGGCTTAGGCAGTGAGTCCTGCAGAGCGTTTACAGGCATGCAAGAGTGGCGTACTTATATCTGATGAAAGGGGTAAGAGAAAAAAGCCGGGGTGGAGCTGGGCACAACTGTGAGGCCGCAGCGCCATGCAGTGTTTGGAAATCCTTACAAACCACATCAGGAGTGATTTCAGTTGAGCATTCAGTCCACAGCAACACCCGGGAGAACTGAAATACACGGGCAAGAACTGCAGCAGAGGCTCTGCCACACTTGAAGCAAGAACACTATGGTGGAAACACTTGAGACTTTGCCCAAAGAAAGTGTCGGCTTGAGTTGGCGATCAAAGGTAAGCATCCTGATAAGGAATGACTGTTGTGGCACTGCGTAAATCTGCTCCAAGACTGTCATGATGCAGAGCTGTTGTAGCGCGATGTGAAGTTACTGCCGGCAGTCCTGCAGTCCTGGTGGGACGCTTAACAGTGACAAATGATGCTGTTATGCAGGTTTTCGCCACATGTCTTGATCGTCTGGTCGTGCATTGCTAATGTTTCGAGTAGTGTGTGCTTTTCGAAGTGCTGCGATTATTTCGACGCACTATACCACCCATAGCCCACAGCCCAACCCGATAGCTGCACGCCAACAACGAAAGAGAGTAAGTAGCTGGCTTTACTTCCAGACTTCTTAAGGGCATGCACCAATAAATTGCTTATGTGCGTTTCAGGAATATGCGCCATAGTTGTTTCATTTCGGCTTCTCCCAGTAGCCGGGTCCCGACAAGGTTTTATTGCTTGGAAGCATGGGATGATTTACTCATTTTCTTAGTAACAGTATATGCCTGTGATAAACGTCTGAAGGTTATCTGAGGTTATCAGCAACATGCAATTTTTGAAACGCAGCTTCAATTCAGCATCGCTGTGCTGTGAGACATCATGGAGGCCGTGTCCTTATGGGGCAAGATATCAAAGGCGCTGCCTTCGTTTTAATCTTGTTGTGCAGGCACCTATACAGTGTTGATGTGTTAGATGGAACTGGACGATAAGCAATGCGAAGGGGGAAAAATTGTCTAGCTGCCGGAAAGCAAGCTAGTACAATTCCTTAATTGCAGCAAGTACGTGCACGCTTCTTTGTAGATCTTTTTGCTCGGAAAGCTCGCACGCTGATTTAAGCGAATACAACACAGGTTAGAAACAAGTGGCAGCGGTGGCTTGTTGGCAGGGCGGGCGACCACTGGGCGGACGCTTAAGAGGCGAAGTTTCGCGTGGTAGCGCGTGTCATGTATAAGGTAACTGAACGGTTTCACACTAGACTTTTACTTGTGGAAATCCAGGAGTAATGCGTTTGTTGGGCGCTCCCAAATCGCGGCTTTCTGCGCAAATGTGTGGTGCTGCGAACCAAGACATTTTGCAACGAATTGAAGCTTCTTGAGAAACATCGTATCCGAAAGCGTTCGGAGAGAACGCTTTAATATTCTGCAAGTTCTTCCCCATTAGCAGGCCGAAGGCAATCGCGTACAAATTTTATGCAGCTAGTACGGCAGGCCTTTAGCCATCTTTTCTCCAATATCGTCTTTTGCGTGCTTTGAACTGGGAACTGCAGGCTATGCAGGGAATGCTCAAAAACTCCTGCAAGATCACTAGCTGGGAATGTGGCGCAAAATGACCTTGTTGTCGCGCATATTATAATTTGTCAAGGTGCGTGAGACGCGCATGATGGACGATCGCAGATTAACAGATACAAATGTACGTGTTTGTTGCTTAAGTGCAGAATACCAAATTTCGAAAGATAGAAAATGCCCAAGCAGAAAACGTAAAGGCCTGCCTAGAGCCAGTGCTTTTGTTGACATTGATCCATGATTTCGTAAACACAAATACAGGGACAGGCTTGCATAACTTGGTCCAGAGCAATGCTGCATTTGGATCGCGGGCGATGTCAGGATTCTCCTTTTGTTCCACTGATCGTGCAAAACAATGGTTTATCATTTCATTGCATCGTATCGGAGAAGACGGTATGCATTGGACCATGAAGAAGACATCACGGTCGCTTTATTATGTCAGCGCCACGCCGACAAAACGCAGCTATTACACACATGCAAGGCAGCAGCTTTTGTTCAGCCTCTAAGTGTCTTGCTTCGAGCCGAGTGGCTGATGGCACACGGCAATGCTGGTGCAAACGAGGATTTGAAAGCGTGCGCGGCCAACAGGTGCTATGTTAATGTGTAGCGTACATATGGAATGTGATAATATGCCGCAAGCAGTATACCTGCACTACCGCATGCCGTTTTGTGGGGTGCAGGTAGTAGGTGTTGCTTACATAACAAACCCAGTGACAAGCAGATGAGAATGTGGTTCTGTTTGCCAGGCTTGAGGTGAACTGAAGGCGTATATCACGTGCATTACGATCCGCAACCACAAATAACGCCGCACTTGCCAGTACGCAATAAAATAAAAATTTTTCGAAGGCGCGGTAAGTAAGTCGCGTGCGAATCAGAGATGCGTGCTACTGAAGGTAAATATTTTGAGGGAAATATCAGCAGCCGCCACGCACCACGCTGTGCGCCGTATTTCAACGCTACTTTGGCAGGCAAAAGATGTATTTTCCGTGTAAATACACGAATTATCATGAACTGCATATGCGGGGTGGCTCTGAATGAGCTTGCTGTTCTATTGATTGAACACACTATATTGAAAATCCACCAAAGATTCACAGGATATTTTGCCAAATATTTAATGACATCATTTTCTGGCTATGCATGAATAGAAAGAATCAGATACAATGCGCTTGCTTCGCTCCATGAATATGAAGGATGTACGCAAAATGCCTAATGAAGTGTGATGCACATATTTTCTTGAGTGCAACGGCGGCGTGGGTATTGGGACATCAGGACGACTTGCCGAGCAGCATGCTACGCTACACAGAATCAGATATCACGACGTTTAGTTCTTTCGAAAGATATTTTTGCATTTTCTTGCAACGTTGTCTTTAAATGCTTTCTTCTATTCTCTTCGCCAGGAGGTCAGTGCGGTATCGACAGAGGAACCTGCTGTGCTCCAGCCCTACCTGCAACCAATTTTTTAAGGCAACATTTCGTTCATGTGAAATGCGTGGCGCCAAAGGACGTCTTCGTCACATTGCTTGCAGGAAAAAGCGCAAACCGACAATTTGCGGAGAAAAAACTACTAAACGTTTGTGGTGCAGCATTTTTGTTAATCCTGCGTGCTGCCGTTTTTAATCTTGAGCTAGCGTGGGGCATGGTCTATCTTATGAACAATTATTGAAAAGACAGAACAGCCTGCTTTGTCATGATCCGTGTCGGCTGTATTTTCCAGCAGTATAGGCATCAAATACCGTGTTTCTGAGGGCGTGTTTTGAAGGACGTAAGTGCAGCGCTCACAGCATAATTTGGCGACCTTATCTAACAAGTGCCACAACATTCTTAGTGACGCCATATTGAAAAACAAAATCTAGTCCTGCGCCATCTGGGCGTTTTTAGAAGACCATCCCTGTGCTGACACTGCAACAGATTGCATAGGGAATATTGGATGTGCCTCCTCAAATGTACAGAGAAAGCAGTTCAGTGCTGTGCAGGCTACTACCAAGACGATGTGTTGGTTGTTACTGCTTAACGCGCTCACGCAAATTTTAACTGGGAGTTGCAATCCTCTACTGACAGGCAGTACGTTGTTTTTTTCACAATTTCAATATCTGGTCACCCACTCCAAAGCAACTTGACGACATGCCGCTTTGAAGCATACTCCGAGCACGTAGAGCTGTCTTGTGAGGCAGTGGCACTAAAAGTGTGAATGCAGCCAGCAACGGCAAAAGGCCCTAAAAGAAGTGATCGACTTACGATTAGGAATGTGTATTACTGAACCGGCACTAGTTGCTGATTGCAGGAAGACAAATGTGACATTGGCACGTCCAGTAGTGGTGATTACTGCGTCAAACTGCTGCTTTCGACATGGAAAAGCTGGCGATGGCCAGTTCAAGCGAAATGTCCGCCGTCTGCGACGTGAGCGGCATAGTAAAATGTGGAACAAGGGCGACAAGTGTAGGAAGCCCATAGCAGGTGCCTTCACGAGGTTGGCCCGTAGACGTGTGCGTGAAATGGCTTCGTTCGTCTTTATGGCAACAGAGAGTGAGTTTTAGCTGTACTGAGCTGCAAGGATACGACTGAACAACTAGATTGCCCTTAGTCCCAACCTGTAGACTGGATCCCTGAGGCATCTGCAGCCCGTTGTTTGTTGATGCGACATGATCGAATGCTTGTAAGTAGGAGGCCGTGTACACGTACGATGAGCGAGATGAAAACTTTAGGCTTGCAGACCAAATGTCACTGTATAATAGTTTTGGCCAGTCACCAAAGTGCTCTCACATTAGTGCTTTGTGCTTAAGTCGTATTTGCCATCGTGCATTGAATAAAAGAGAAAGCATGCAAGTACACTACGCGTCGAAAAGTGTGCAGTTTGAGGCAGACATGCTGCTGGCTTTCTGAATTGTGTCGCTGAGGCTTTTTGCCCCATTCGCTCTCAAATCTAAGCATTTGAGCGAGGCGTGAGTGGATATGGAGCCGTTTTTGACTCGCCGTTTTCCTCACGCGCAGTTGTCCTTACTATAGTAGCATCAAGCCAAATTTCTTTTAAAAATGCGTTCCAGCAAAATGAAATGGCAGTGGCTGGCCACATCGATACTGTTGTAAACTGGGTCGCTAGTCAGCCAGAAAATGCCTCAACGGCACAACAACGCAGCTGGCTAGCGTAGCGGAGACTTCGGTTCTGCGTGTGACCGGACCTTTGCTATCCACAGCTGGTGGGTGTGTGCTGTGGTGCTGCACTCGAAATTGTCATCGCTTCTTTAAACGTTTCCCCCACTGCAGAGTAAGAGCTCTAGCATTGTTCTGAATGCAATCATAATGAAGCCAAATAGTAGAACAATATCGTTGACGTGCTCAATTTTCTAGTGGCATTAACAGCTGATGCAAGGGAACCTGCGTCGTTTCTGCACACAGGATGTGAGTGAACAGATACTGGGGATCTTCAGGGCAGTTGACATTCGCTGTTCCTTAAATCCTTTGCGACTCTCCCGCAGCATCTACTACACGTAGCGTTCAACTAGCAAACCAGCCAAGCAACGAGTGAGCTTGTCCACACATATATAATTTTACAAGGCCTTTCTGACATGTCGCGACTACAACTAAGTTTCAGATAAACACAGAAAACTGGTTTGCAGCAGCAGGCCGTAGTTATCCACTTTTGAAATTTTCTTGGCACTGCAACGATGCTACCGCCTAAAACGTTGGAGTCACGCAAGAAAGCAATGGAATGCTGAAAAAATTCTGGCTAAAGCAAAGCGACTCCAACCACGTGACTACGTCACTCGCAGACAGACATTACAATACACTAGTTGGCAAGGCTTGCGTATGAGCTGTACAAAATGTGAGTACGCTGAGGGCTTGATCTCGGCAAGACATATTTTGCAACCGAGATAGGCTCGAAGCTCTACTTATTCACTCTTCTGAAGTGCTTGCAAAGCGCAGGCGACTTGCTGAGCAGTAATGACAGGTTCTGACAGCAGAGGAGTTGCATATGCGGCAATTTCGCTAGAAAGTAAGTGACCTAGAAGTTCCTGCACAACGGTACATCTAATTCGCAAATACCCTGCAGGAATGCTGACGCAACCTTTCAAACGAATGTGGCGATGGCGCGTAGACACCAGAGAAATGCTGTGTAAGTTAGACGAGTGATGCTTTCAACGAATGTACAACTACCCAACAGTTGCGTATCATGATTTTCAAGTATATGCAGTTCGCACACAATTTGCTGCTTTCCGCGTCGCAGGTGTGTACTGCTGTTGATGCGTTTAATACTGCAAAAAAGTGTTTTAAACGATATGAGACTCGCTGTTACGTTAGGAATCGCCGAAGGCGTTTAAAGTGGATTACTGTCGCAGCCATCTTATACAAAAGCCTTTTGAAGTTCCGATTTACACGCGCAGGCCTTTCTTTGCCCTTTTTTCCCAAACTGAGTACATCAATCCCATTTTGTAGCTTGTGGTTTCAAGCTACGTTGTACTACCTACTAGCAAATTAAATGAAGCAGTCTTGATGCCTGCAATCGAAGTGACTGCGCCATTAGGCATTTCAGTAGTGAAATTGTTGGTCTCCTGAGGCTGCCGCAACGCGCTCCTAAGCCGTGAAAAGTTTCGGCTGCCCGGAAATAGCTGGTGAGTGCTTATGCCAAGGCTTCCCGAGCAAAAGAAATGTGAAGATGCACTTCGCAGCCGTGCAAAGCGTCTTTAGACGTACCACTTATCTGTAACTGAAGCATAGATGGCCTGCTCTTGTGGTGCCTGATGTGCTACTCGTGCAGCGCTTTTAGCGAAATCGCAACTGGAATTTTTGCTATGGCAGTTGCTCTTCTACTCAAACGTAGCGCAAGACCGTCCAGGGTTTATGCCCAGCGCCGATATATCAGGCATATACTGAAAAACGCTTGTAAACACGCCATGCTATGCAAAGTAGTCATAGTGACTTCGGCCTAGTGCGCTTTTGCCACACCTTGTGGCTGCGGTGTCTAGTCGTTTGTGTGTTAAGGCGTCGGCGTCGGGTTGTGGTCATGAGCAGAAGGAAAACACAAACGTGTGCAAGCAGCACGAGTCACACTTGGAGGGCGTGAAACCAAGCATTGGCTACCATGAACAGAGCATACCTAATAGGCCTCGCGTTAAGGTAATGAATCAGATATATAACCTTGACACTCTGCGTATAACCAGCATTTTCAACTAGTGGATTCAGCTTTTGTGGCTCCGTAGCAAGGACTGTACTTTGAATCAGATATATAACCTCGAAACTCTGCGCACAATGAACGTTTTCAACTGGCAAATTCAGCTTTTGTGGCTTCGCAACAGGGGCTGTACTTTTATCTTCATCTTGCTTGACCTGCTACAGCTAGTGGGTATCCATGTTGCTTGACCCCACCCAAGCTCCTACTGACAACATCAAAAATTTTGAAGACAAATAGTTTAAATTGCTGAAAATTGTCAAGAAAAGTTGTTTCCTCAACCCGATATACAAAGCATCATAATACAGAAAGCTGTGCTATGCCGCGTTTGCATGCCTGTCTCAAGCAATGTAGAAACCAACTGGAGAATTCAGTATGGATATTGGAGCATACGAGAGACTGTGAAGAAATAGCTGCGTATCCCGTAATTAGCGTTGTAGCTTGAAAACGACGAACTGACCCCATCAAATCGTGCTTCTCTTGAATACACTACAACATGCCTATATGTGTTGTTTCATCTAGCTACGGCTACTATGTGTTCCCCGACTGCACACAGAAAGTGTGTGAACGCCAGCCAAAGTTTACCAACAGGGCCAATGCTGGCAACTAAAATGTCTTACAGAATATGAGCAGTCGTAGGTTCCAGTCAAAGCTTTCTCGTCGAGATGTTCTTGTTGAGGTACGTGGATACGTAGAAAGTTGCTCGAGCAATACATCACTTAAGTGCTTGAGCTTCAGCACGAAGGACAGAATCCTAGAAAAACGCGGAACACCAGTTCTGAATGGTAGCGCCAAGCAGAAAAAGATCACCCCGAGAAAGCGGGTGCAAGGTGGAAGCATTAAGGAAACTTAGTTTTGCCGCTTTATGAAAGGTAACGGGTTCTTGGCTATTGTTCGTTCCAAAAAATGGACACTAGTCAAACGTGCTGCTTGTACATAGGAGCTTGCAGCCTTGGCGCACTGGTTTTAGGACTTTCGATTGCCACTGGTAAGAAACAGTTTCGAAATTGCCTTTTTTGTCTTTTAAGCAACATCGTTTCGAATGACGGATATGGCGGCGTCTTCTCCTTGCGTTCCCTGTGCTGGCTCTAGCCAGAATTCAGTTGATTCTAGATTACTGCTGACAGACCGTATGTATTGCTCGTTTTTTCTACATTGTTCTTCCACGCAGGCTTCTGGGGGGTTGAGCCCCGAGAAATCGGTGAATGGGCAGTGTCGTAGCTTTGAGGCTGTTTACGGCGTGTTATGCTATCGTGTCATGGTTTTGCATTGCTACACTATTCTTAGGCAACGCATCATACCTCAAAGCCATGAATGATCTTGAAAAGCGCACATTACATCAAGGTCACTCTGTACACATTACGCTCTTGGATTTTCTCATGCTTTGCGCCCGTGCAAATAGTGGTGAAGGTTACCTTAGTAGAATCCTGCACGATATTAGGGTAGACGATGATGTACACCTGAAGAAAAGTCAAGAGTGAATCCACCACCGAGCAGTAGACGCGACATGCGTGCAAAGGTCGGGAATTACTAAAGCATTTGCTTTGGGACATTCTAATGATGCAATTCAGTAGTTATGCAAAGCTTACTTTCATGAACTGTATACGGAAACAGACCCAAATCGTTTGCATTTCCACAGCAAGTCAGTACCCATTTATATTCTTGTGAAACGGAAGATGCGAGTGCACTGACCTCTGCGAGCCGCGCGGTGGCAAAGTTCGCAGACAAACAGCATGCAGACGTATGCCAACTAGGAAAGCAAGCAATAGTTGCCACTTGCCAAGAACTGAATGGCACGTTTCAGTAATGCCTTTAAACGTGCTTCTGGAGGTATTCTGTCTTCTTGTCGAGCCGAAAGTATAGGGGTGCGATCCACACATTCGGGCGTAAGCACTCAGCTGCATTGTTATATTTGTACTATGACGGTCTCTGTCACTAATCCATCGCTTAATGCTTGAACATTACGCGATGGATTAGTAATATTGACTGTCATGTCGCGGTTCCCAATGATCTCCACGTGTCCCCTATGCTCAGGCATAGGGGACAAGAGGAGATCATTGAAGACCGCGGAGGAATATTGGAAAAGGGGACAATGACCGTTACGTATACTGTGAGTGGCAGACTTGCCATTGCTTTTAGAGGCCTCTTCATGTGTCATCGCACCACTGCTGTCATGGATCCATCACATGCTTCTGTTAAGGTGCTATGCGAGTGGCGTGCAGAGAGTGAGTGCAGAACCCTTGTGTCTTTGTAAAGAGTGCCCTTGGCCATTGTGACGTTTTGTTAAATGCCTCAGTTGCTGCCTTATGTGACACAAACAGCCCTAATATCTACAAGAGCGGTGTCTTCCTGGCATTTTTGAATCGGGTTTAAAGAGAAAGCATGAAAAACGCGTAGGAGCCCGCAGTGTGTGCCTGGAGTTTGCTGCTCTGCCGGCATTTCCAGTTGCTTTTCAAGGTAATCGGCTTCAGCGCATTTTCTCAGTGATCCGACTACTTTGTTTTGCTTTGTTTCACGCAACATGTGCTACATACCTTCCAGCATTTTGCCTTAGCCGGAAGAAGGCAGAAAGCATGATGTAGTTTTGCAGTCATGTCAGTAGCTATATTTCTTTCGCACTTTTGAGGGGCAACTTGTGCGTAAATCGTCTTCCCTGCAGTTTCGTTGCATTTTCACTTCTCTGAAGCTGAAACGCAAAGCGACCTTTTGAAGATATATTCGTAACCTAATCAGCGTTCCGAAAGCAACATATGTGGAAACATATTATTGTCAATAGAGGGTGCGTACCTTTACCCCCCCGCGCACTTACAGAGTTACTGTCTGTGCTGTTAATGGAAGGGGACAAAGTGCAGCACCATATTTTTACGGTACTTTCGAGAGGTTAATTTTTATGAGGGCGCATGCAATTTTTTCCACGCGATCACGCGCGTGTTGCGCAGGTTTTCGTTATTAATATTGTGGAATTTATTCCTACATACTTACGCTGACTACGTCAGGATAGTTTACTACATAAGAATGATGGCGCACGCGCTTTTGTATGATGCATAAATAAGAAGTGTATGAGTGAATTGCTATAACAGTGAATACGCAAAATAAAGATGCAATTGCACGTGTTAAGTAAAAGGCGAAATCACAAAGGTGACTGGCTGGCACCTTCCACTTGTCTGCGTTCACACCTCTGCAAAATGCATCAAAAACTACTAACCAGTCACATAGTGGATATAAGAACTGCTCACAAGTCTGAGTAAATTGTTAACGAAGAGTATAACACATGCTGAATTGATATGCTACTTTGATTTTACGCCTCTTCAGGATCTGCTGTACGTTAGAGTTGCCGGAGCATATATTTTCAGGCATCACATCTAGACGAATGTATTTGTGATGCCTGAAAATATATGCTCCGGCAACTCTAAGGTACAGCAGATCCTGAAGAGGCGTAAAATCAAAGTAGCATATCAATTCAGCATGTGGTCACCGTCAGCTATTGGAATCGCGGAGAAGTACGCGGCCGTTGCGAACCTGCTGTTCCCAGCGCAGGTTTATTTTTACTATAACGTGTATGTCTTCACTGCGTGTGCTTCTTTACAGCTGGTGGGTCTCCACAAGGTGAGAACATATATCAAGGGTTTGGATCTATGATATTAAAACTACAAAGTATTAGCTATTTTACTCAAAGTAACCGTCAAGCAGCCAAGGTTCAATCAATATTATTAACTGATGATAAAAATGCAACACCACTCTCGCGTTAAATTTCCAACAGGAGGTGCGTGCAGCCATGCTATACTACAGCTATCTTTCGTGGGAGTCAAAAGGTTCGGTCAGCGGCTCCAGAGGCACATGACAAGACAGGCTAAATAGCAGAAACGTAGAACTCTTCCACGGCCCAAGGTGCTGGTTTACATCCTCTTAGATATGCTGAAAATAAAAATGTGGCCGTGCTCTCCACTCGACATTAGAGTATTGTTTGGCGCTGGCTAGAAGACGCTTTTTGTTCTGCAGATGCATCATTAGAGTAATTCTCCAGTATAATAGCTTTACATAGAATGCACACTTCGAGGTTAAGCTTGTTCATACTATTTGTTTCTTCATAGAAAGTGCGTTTGCCCATTTTTGATCGCTTGAAAAATCCGTGCTCGTTAACAGGCATTTCCACGCGGCAAGCATCACAAGCTGATAACACAAAATAGTTCCATGCTGCAAGTAACAATGCACCACTAAGTTCTCCGTCAGAGTCGGGAACAGCCTTGAAGTCGACGTGTAGCATGCCGATGACAATATTATGCAAGCAACAATAATGCAGGCAGCATTCCATCAACTTCCTGTCCTTGCTTATCTTGCAGCTTTGCACTTTCAAACCAATCATGGCATTTAAAAAAGACACTTCGGTTCATATGAAAACGCTATGTCACTGGTTGACTAGAGCTCGATAAAGCTAAAAATATCGATGGGACCTTTGGATTTTTTCCGCAACTGCCAAGATGATGCACTGCTGAATGCCTTCCTACTATGCTTCAGTATTCTGCAATCATGTCATCGTGAGTGTCATGCAACATCGCAGGAAGTGTGTCTACTGCTATGTTGAGTAGGATGGACGCTACGTCAAAGGTGCTACACGTGCATATGCTATTTGAATTTTCGCGAGTCATTGAGTAACGACATTACGGCAGTTAATTCATACACGTTAACAATTGTGTCGCGGTGAGAGTATTGTACAACTGCAAGTGACGTGCCAACCGTGGTTGGCTGAGTACGACGCAAACTAGAGAAATTCCACATGAGTTTGGTTTGCCGAATCTCATTATGATTTTTGCACCATCGCGGATAATTACAGCAAGGGCAACTTTGCCAGAGTATACTATGACGCAGCTCTCTAGTAATAAGAAGTCCTTTCATATTAATGGAAAGTGCAAAATTAGTGTGGCGAGCATCTTTGACCAAATGGAGTTAGAAAGACGAGGGTATAATTTGCTTGGTGGATGTTTCCTTCCCCATAAACCTGTAACGAGGCGCTTCCATTATCTTAATTTTCTTTGTGAGCATAGCTGTGCCGAAGGCCCTGGCAGCGGTTAGAATGTGGATTAAAACTTTGTTCTCCGGAATTTCACACTCCAAAATTAAGCGTGAAAGTTCCACTGCGGCATCCATCAGCTAGACAGCATGCATTTGGTTCACATCGGTTCGACAGTCCCCCGACACTGGTAGTGGAATGATGTGCTACCGTCCCTCACGGTCTCCCAACTTGCCTCCTTTACTCCATTTGCCCGTTGTTCTTAACGTCTTAGGTTTTGCTGATATGTGGATGTTACGTGGATATTTCTCTCGAGGAATTTCCAGTCGCCGCTGTGGCCTGTCTGTTGCTAAAACGACTTGTCTCTGTAAGGCATGCCTGGAGCTCTGTCATGAGGAATCTTGAAGTCCTTTATAAAATCCAGAGTGGTAGATTTTCGACAATTGTAAACAATGTTTTGGTGAATTACTAACAGCACGTGGGTTGTTGATTCCATTGTTTGAGCTCATCATCATCTAGCGTCTGCAGTAGCTCCAGCTTCCTAAGAGACTGCCGCCGAAGTCTTCAGACCTTACTCAAAGTGCTGTGATATAGAACCAACGTGATATATGGTGTTGGTTCTGCTTGGTTCCAGTTTTCGTGTATTTTCTTGGGGCTGCAGAACATAATGAACGATCGAGCGAAAGCACAATCCTGTGAAGCCGCAAAATATTTAAAATTTGAGCGTGCTTCAGGCTGAGGTCAAGTGGACAGTGCTGGTTGGTGGTCATCACCACAAATCACCTATACGGCGTGATGCAATTACACCTTTGTTCCAACAATGCCGATTCTTCTTGCGCGTCCTTGATGCTGGTTGCGACAGGAACTATTGCGTTCTTGCTGTTGCACAAGAAAAGGAAGCTATTACTTGAGGTTAGATCCCAATGTAGATCTAATTAGCCACCAGTACGCATCAATAAAAATACGCGGCGCCTGTTGTTCGGTGGCTTTTAGCCTGTTGTCATTAGGCGGCCTGGAATTTTTGCTCGCATCTAATTGGATACATAAACTGAAGAGCAGTGAAAAGCTATGCGGGTCTGCAGAAGGCAGCTAGTTCGTCTAATCATCTGACGGTCAGCAGCACTCATACTTTGACTCGACGTGTCTCCAGCAAGTGAGCAACAGCATTACCCCCGCCCATTGCAAAATGTATTTCCCCATAATATCTTGAGCTATATAGGACCAGATATATTGAGAAGAGCATAGGGGCTCATCGCAAAAAATCCGGAAAATTTCCTGCATGCCAAATTGTCGCTTTTTCGTCTTACGACTTATGTCCTTGCATGCTTAGAGGATGTTGTCTAAAGCCTTTCTTGGACTGATGCCACCGTTTTGCTTGGGATTCACCTTTATGCTCCAGATGCTGAATATAGAGGCTGGACCTTGCTTACCATTTTCCCACTAGCAAGAAATTCCGTCGACACATTAATATAAAGCCACAGGGAGATTACATCATTGCGAACGTGTATTTCGCCATGGCAAACAAGGGCAACTGAGCATTTGACCTCTTACGTCCCCTTGGAGATGCAGTCTCATCTTTGCCATGTGATTCTCCAGCGAGCAATGTCAAATGATATAGACCTGAGAAATCTGTGTGCATGTGAACGCAGCGAGTCAGTCAAGATCTCTCTGATTTTTTCAGTTTACCTGCTCTTTGCGCAGCCGCGAGAAAATTAAGCACTGAGAGTTGCAGAATGCTTCTCTAGTGCCGTGATGAAAGATAAGCAAAAGTAATTATTTTTTTCCCTAGGAAAGCCAGCTGTAAGGATAATTAGTTTCGCGTTGAAGTTTCCTGCTTCCAGTTACGGATTTTTTGTTGTATTTTTTTAGTTATATATCTTTTCGTGCAAGCGTCATCGAATTTCAGTGGCCTTGAGGAAAGCGAGTCACAGCATAAGCGCTTGAGGTAGCCTGAAGTGATTTGATCCATGCCGCCTTCCGCTGCAATGCGAATTATCACAACACGTAATGTAAACGTAGGCTTCGACGCGTGCTCATATTAACTGTCCTCGTCGCAGCTCGGTAAACCGAGCATTTTGCGCTAGTTGTCGCAGTATGTGTGAAAGTATCAACTTCTCTTCGTTGTATTAGTGGACTCGGCCAGGACTCTGAGGACTCCTGTTTCAGTCTCTTCTGACGTTTCATAGGGATGTATTTGAAAAAGCTTTAGTTTCTAAAAGCACTTTCCGATGACTGCGCGCATTATTGAAAGAGCGTACGCATTCCACTTCATCATATGAAGCCCTGAGCCATTTCGCAGTTTCAATAATAATACATTTGCGTCAGCTCATGCGCAGTGCTTCGAGGGAGTGTTTCTGTGCCTATCAGTTTCAGAAGCCGCGGCAAAGAGCATCCTTTTGGGTGCTCAGAGATTTTAAGTTGAAAGCACTCAAGAAACAGCTGTATTCGTGTTTTGCTTGGGCATTCAGTCTGTGCCGCAGCTTTGTTGGGTGGAACACAGCTCTTCCTTGTAGTATTGGCAAGCGCCGTATGCCTGTGTGCTTCCAGTAGATAGAATGGAATGCAGTGTGCCTTGTAGTAACCTTGGCGTATAAATTGCCTTGCAACATTCATATGTGTACAGCATCTCGTTGTCACTTTTTCTGCTTGGCACCAGTTCTATTGGTGGTTTGATGGTTGTCCAAGTGCGCTTCTTGTATCCAGGTGTTTTCTGACGACGCCGCTGAATAGAATGTTGACACGGTGTTGTCTACCACACATAGAGTATGTAGAAAACCTTTTGCTCGTTGACAATGCAGACAAAAGCTTTTCTACGTCATCGTTGTGTGGTAGAAACGTGGCCCGGTACGTTGGCATCTTCATAAGCTGTTCAATACCAGAATATATTTGGGAAAACTATTGCTTGAGCTGCATCAGAAGCGCTTATTAACCTGGTAGTGTAAAGTATCTGTGATAGCAAGGTTTTGAACTACCCATGTAGCGCATTCTTCGAAACGCCTTGCGATGCGCTAGTTGAATTTTACATGTAAACACTACGAAGCTAACTGTATTTCATCACTGCGGGCTGTGTGAAATGTGCATTGCACCATGCTGACAAGCACGGAATATGTGAAGAGTATGCGACCTCTCCGTTAGACGTCGGTGGTCCTCTTTAGCGCCATGTTTTCGAAACTGCTTGCTAGTGGAATAAATGAGCTCTCCTAGAACGTTTGTTAGGTTGTACGTACTGAGCCAGCCAACCTTTCAAATCTCAGTTCTCCTCTGTGCGTAGCAAAGCCACTTCGGCATTTAGTCCTGCTTTATTTCGGCCTTGCCCAAGGCCGAAATAAATCGGGACGGCTACATTCAATGCAAATCTTGTAATCATGGGCAAGGCGCTGACAAAACTAACAAGCATCCTGTACTCTTGGCACAAGTCATTTACTTATGTCGGCACTATTGCTTCACCCCATTCCGACCGCCAACCTAATTGCCCGTGAAATACTACAACAAGGCGCACTGGCCTTAATCGTTGATAACGAGGTACACGATCGCTCACTGCGCAGTCACTTCTTTGTCCTGTGATACATTATGCCAGTGCTACATTATGCCAGTTTGGTGAGGCATTGAACCTCGTAACTAAGACTCAGCCGGTTGATCTGTATATCAATTGTAAATGTGGCATCCTTAGTCCCGCTAAAAATATTTCAATTTTTTTACGTTTCTTAAATGGCATCAATATATGGGCTTGCTGACAATAACTGGCAGAAAGTGTGTTGAAGCGCTCACAGCGTGAATTTCCTCAAAAATGCTTTGCAGTATCTAAAACATATGTACTCGTTTGAAAGGACTGCGACATTTTTGCCGCTGTACGTGTTCAAAAGATTTAAAACAGCTCTTGCATTTATCCCGTGTGGCTCAAGTCACTCATATGCGAGGATATCTGCGCCACAGTATGAACATATATCACAAGACGACCACATTGATGCGCCTGAGAGTTTTCACTTAGTTGTTATTTTGAGTGTGACTTCTAATGGCGAGCTTTAGATACACAGTCGCCGCTGGTTTCGGGTACCTGCAGATGGTGCGTGCCTCCACAACTCCAATGTAATCATGAATACAGTGTGGGTGCTTTTGCTCGTACCGAAGTATTTAAGGTACTGTCAGAACGAGACGTGCGAAACAGAAAAAGTAACCTTAAGCATAGCTTTTGCTTTGCGGATAGTGCGAAATGAGTTTCAGACGTGTTGTTAAATGCGCATTGCCAGTGTGGACCGAAATTGACTTATAAAACGCACTCAGAGGATGACGTGTGTGGAACTGTTGCCAATACGGCGTTACGCAAGGCAAAAAGACGAACCTGTGTAAGCGTGGCACGAAAGCGTTCTCTTCATCCTAGTGAAGACCTCGCGCCCTAATAAAAGCGCTGCATTCAACCTGAAATTGCATGGTAAAGACGTAAAAGCACTTATGTTTACAACGATGCACTAGGCACTGATTATATGAAGCAATTAAGGAGTTAGATGCTTTTCGTACCCATGGATCTTTTGAAGAAAATATAAGTAGCTGACCACTCCAGCAACACGCCCTTAATTTTTGGCATCTCAGTAATCAAAATGTCAGCACAGGGCACGACTCACTTATTTGTTAGTAAATTACACGCACAATTTGTGCTCAACTGGAAAGGTACGGAGAAGCCTGACTGATGCTAACTACGGGAATCAGTGAAAGTGCTGACTTGTCCAAGTAGCTGTGAGCAAGTTGCACACTTCGTGCGACTGGGCTAGCGCTTACACGTTCGCAGCAAATCGCCTTCTCATGTTTCCCAAGCAACAGATAATGCACACGTTTTTTGCAGCTGAATGCTTGCCGCATCGAAGACAAAGTACCTGCTGACTGTTTCTGGCTCAATTGATCTGTTTTTTTCTTCCGTGGACACTGCACGCTCTTTTTTTTGACGATTGCAGCTTGGTCTGCACATGGACACAAAATCGCCGTTCCTGATTTATACAAACTCTTGTAAACCACTTTTGACAGAGAGTGTGTAGCCTCGTTCATTGTCTTACAATAGCGTCAACGTAAGCGGTAAATCTCGCAGAAGCTGCGCGTAAGCTTTTGGATAGCAGCATCTTCCCCTTAAAATGTTTTGGATACTTTTGTTTTTATGTTGCTGGGTGCTGCGTAGCGCTATCTCAGAAAGCACGTAACGTCAAAGATTCTTCGGGAGAGAGCTAAAGCAGTATTGATCTCAACTGAAGGCAAGATCTCTTTGTGCAAGTTTGCGTGGTAAATCCAGGAAGTACGTACTATCTTTATCGGGCCTAAATCAAGAAATACACTGCCCCTGCAACAGTTTCCACGAAGGCGGCAAAAGCGGCCGTCAGCAGCTGCTGTTCTAAAGAACCGTAGTGCCAGGAAAGTGTTATGTTTGTCGTTGCTTGGCAGAGTCGCAAGTAGGTTGGGACTGTCTGTGCGGATATGTTGGCGACAAC
This sequence comes from Eimeria necatrix, assembly GCF_000499385.1. Lineage (NCBI taxonomy): Eukaryota > Apicomplexa > Conoidasida > Eucoccidiorida > Eimeriidae > Eimeria > Eimeria necatrix. The sequence continues at coordinate 38,737 of NW_013655160.1, forward strand.
GTGTGCTGGCTTCCAGCCTTTAGTGTGCAGACTAAGCTATGCGTTTGAGGCCAATATTACTCGTGGTCATACTTCGCAACCACTGTAAATATCGAAACAATCGGCTGAGCTCTGTCGGCGACACTAGCAGGACAGTGCCTTTCGGCTTATGGCATTCACAGCAAATAGCCCAATTCGCTGAAACGGGATCTTGTCGAAGGGCCAAGATTGAAGGTGGGAACACCTTATCGCCATGTGTGGTTTTTGGATAGTGCTATTGTCTATTTTAAAGCCTCAATTTCAAACCACGCGTAGCTAGTGCGCAAAACGTCTTTGAATACATTTTCGCACAATTAGTTGACACGCAAGAGCGGTACTGGTAGTGCCAACTTCGAAACACTTGAAAACTAGTACAAAATGGCTGGACACTATGTGGAAACTAGCCAAGTAGGCATACTTTATCCAGTAAATGGATAGTCGCTTTGTCAGCTAAGAATCACATTTAGTGTTTTCAGCTTTGTGAACGGAGCGACCGTGTGGACGCAGTGCTCTCAGAGTCATCATTTACAGAAAGTAAGCAGCTGCATAATCTGTATCATCATTTTCGTGCAACAACGCCAGCAGCTTTCACCGACTTAAGCTCAAGCGCCAAGCCATTTAGCACCGGCAGCATAAAGCATTTCTGAGCTACTTGGACTGACCTCGACGCGAAGGCCATGAATACGTGCGTATGCATGTGACCGTGCGTGTTCTTGTTATGCAGTGCCGCTTTGAATGGGCTCGGCACCCAAAGCTATCATCTTCCCCTGACTAGACAAAAGCATTTAACATGCAACAAAATCTCCAAAAGTTTCCAAAACTCCTAGCGAAACTATTGACCCTCTCCTGTAAGATTAAGTGGGGCAATTGCTAGATGAATTTGTTCATCTTCTCACAGCTGGTGAGTTTTTACGTGACTGTGCACTACCCAAAGTTGAATAGCTCGTTGTGCAAATTAACGAGGATGCCCAGATGATCGTTTTAATAATAGCATTACGGCTGAGGAAAGATTGCTTTGAAGATTGATGCTCAAAAGAAACAAAGTAACGATTTGCACGGCTCAAATAAAGCCTGTGAGTGGTTTTCAAAAAGAATCAATCAGTGTGGCAGCGTCCTTTGCTGTGCATTGAACCACAGTGAGAAACTTTTCGTGTGAGCACTTATATTACGCTGTTTCTTTTGCTGACCTGAGAGAACAATGCACCTCACTACATAGAAAATATGAGCGTGACCGAAGCGACCTTTATAATGTGTGCACTTCAGCTACGGAAGCTGTGCTCCAGCAATGGCACTTTGGGTATTGCTCGATAGAAACAGAGCAACCACTCGCAATGGTGAGATTTAGCGTGTGAGTGTTTTTTCACATAGATTAAACTACAGGAACGTAGTCGCAATATGCTGTGTTGAACCATAATGTGTTACATTCTGCGTAGGAGATTTAATTGTGAGCTTGATGGATAATTCACTGCACTAAGAAGATGAGCGAACCCTTGGAGAAGTGAAACAATATTTTTTGCTGCAGTCCTCTTGTGAGATGGCGATATTGTTCACATTTGACATAGTTCTTGCCAAGTTGTCCAAATACCGCTACCGTATGTGCACTCGCTGGGAAAAGGGCCTGCTCGCTGCAGCTGCTCTTTGCAAACATTGGTGCTTTCTGAGTGCCCAGTCTGGTGTATGATCTGCCTAACAGCGTGGCAGGTAAATGCGTGATCACCCTAAAAGAAGTTACAGTTGTGTGCTTTCTTTTAGTACAGCAAATATGCAGAACGCCTGCTGTTTGTTAGATTCACAAGCAGCATATGCTAACCTTCAATACCCACACTTTTCGTATGCTGTGAAATTGTTATGCAGCAAACCAGTATACGGTGCCAGCACTAGCCAGAAACTTCATGCAGCATGGCAGTTTTGCTACCGCATTTGCGTCTAAAGTATAAAGCTGTAAAAGAGGCTCAATTAGTAGATGCAAGACACGCGCTGGCGTCAAAGATCATGTTGCAGACTTACCACGCACTGTCGGAATTTTGTGGGATTGCCAAGGGTGGTTTTTTATCCAGACTTGCAGCGTAACTTCGCTATATCCCACCATAACGCCAATGCGGGTATTTTAAATCATTTGGCTGTTATAGTCACTAACTGTTTCAACGACTGTTTATACATGTGGCCAATAAGCTTCTTTTGGTACTCGTCTCTTCAAATATTTTGAAGTCTATGTAACTGGTGTTTTCGTACCTGGGATACAGGGCACGTGTTTGCCTAAAATGTGAGGAGTACCCCGAGGGCGTCACTCGCTGTCTCCCAGCAGACGCACCGTTTGTGCAGAGCAATTCGAATTAATCTTGCTGTATCGCTTCACTTTTCTGCTGCTGATGTGGAGCAGGGTTTTATTATTTTGCAACGCTGCCACTGATAAGCTACTCCCGCATGATGAAATATCGCATGTAGTCTAAAATTGTGAGACAAGTCGGCATATTCTCGGCAGGTGTATATATGGCTCGGTGGCTGTTACAAAGAACACGTTTGTAGCACAAATATTTCAGGAGCAACCACGCGCAGACTGCTATGGCGTGTGAAGCAGCTCTTCAGACGATTTGAACACAAGTTGTGAGAGATGGACCCACTTCTTTGAACACTGTGTCGCGACTTACCTGTCAGTGCGCGGTACAATTGTGCGGCTGGCGCTGACTCATGGCGCCGCCTCCTGGTCGAAATCTGAACAATGTTTTTTACAACATGAATTCAGCTTTGAATCGGCTTTCGCTCATACCGGAATTATCCAGGGAGTAAGTGATGCGGAGTATACGCGAAAGAAGAACAGGCCATGTTCAATGCTAGAAAGGGCGTTGTCGCGCTTGTTTCTTCAGATTGACGGCTCATAGAATCTTATTGGCACTGCATGCATCTTGCTTAAAGCTGGGGTTGCATTTGCTGTGCACGAATGCATCTGCGAGCAGATTTTGGGGCGCTGTCGGTGTGCTGCCTCGTTTCGCCAGAGCGTTTGTAGCTGGGTGTTCTAAAAGCAAAGTTGAGACTTTACCCAAAAAGCAGTAGATACATGTCCATCATATCAGCCATGAAATAATTTTTAAACCCATGCCTGATTCGTAGATTCCAGCGTTTTGTTGAAAGTGTTTAAACGGTACGTGGAAAATATGTGCATTGCACGCGGGTTGCTTGTTAATCAGCCTTCAGTATCATAACGTAAGACAACCATACTAATTACGTTTATTGAAATTGATTGTTTTAACAAAGCCCGAGTTGCAGGTTTTGTTTGTCGTGAAGTGGTATGCGTCGCTTGCTGATCGGAGAGTAGCATTTCCAGCTACGGAGTCACGTGCCATTGTTGCTACAACAACTTATCAAGGATACGGACAACAGAAAACACTGCTGACATCTTTCCTTCTACCAACAAGCAGGTTGATTTCTATACAGTGCTTTCCGTACAACATTTGGAGGCGATATGAAGAAAATTGGGGCGAACACAAAAGCACAGCCTGCCTCATGATGCAATAGGAAATATTGCCTCCAGAGTTTTCTTTGGACACAGATGGTGCGTACTTTCTGAGTATACTCATGAATAAGCGTGCCGTTTACAACTGTGCAGACCATCAAATATGGATATCAGTAGCACGGCTCGTCAAATAGACGGGTACAGCCAGAGAAACAACCGATTTCTACTTCCCCGGTAAAGCCACAACAACAAATCTCGAATTGACGAGCTGTAAAACCTGTGATAGAACAATATATTCAATGTCCTGGCTACATATCTCATAGCCCTCTTTGCAGGTCTTTTGGGCGCCCAAGGGTATGCGCCAGATGGGGATGGGAAAGTAGCAGTTCCTGAATGTCTCAATTCAGCGCCTCACGATTTGGCTGTTACTGGAAATCATGAAAATAACGCAAACGCAGTATTGATGCATTTCCGTCCACCAGTGAGCTGGTCTACTCACAGACAGTGTGTACTCTGCACTAACTGAATGGGATGAAGGAGCTTTCCGAACTATCACAATGCGACTAGCAATTTTGCTTCCGAGCTCCAGCTTTTGCCAACTGAGCACAGGATGTGCGTACTTGCTGTTCCTCCTTTTCTAATAGGTTGCGGCAATTTACATATTTATGAACAATAGAATTCGCTGTAACGCGAGCATCTTGTAGTGACAGGATATACTTATAGTCCCATTTCTCTGATAGCAAGAAAGAACAACCCGCATCGCACTGGAAATGTAGAACCAAGCGTATGTGGTACAAAGCATAAACGTGACAGTTTCCTGTCTGCTGTTGTACTCGTGGTCACGCTTTTTACATCACTTCGCAGCGTCTTTTCAAAACGTTCCTGAGAGTTGTGCTTTGAATTTGTACGCAGAAAGTAATTAACGACCTGTGTAGCTCTGCAAGAGCTTCAGTGGGAAATATATTGTAGGATATGTGCAGTGAGCAGAGCTGACTTGCACGCACGGATATCGCTCTGAGGTTTGAAAATGCGGCCGCTATATCTCAGCGAATACCTTTTGTTTTGAGCCTTGCTGACGCGTTGTAATAGCATGTGTTAGCGCGTATATTTTTCAGTGGGCAATGCAGCAGCCATTTAGTGACATGGAGCAAGGCGCTTCCTTGCTGTGAAAAGTACTGTAGCCAATACCGGAGCTATGTGTACTCTAAAATTAAGAGTAAGCAATGAAAAGCGTATTTCCAGGTGACACAATGAGATGACCATGCACTCATCAACCTAAAACCTTCAAAACGTACGCTTAGAAGGCTCTGAATTTTAGCGCTATGGAATTAGCACTGTGAATGCGGTCTCTCTGAGTACTTGAAGTGCTCATGGCTTTTTCGAACATAACTACTGACTAAATGGTGGTAGGGACACCTAGCAATCAATGCTGCAATTTGTAAGTACAGGTCCCGTTGTTGTAGTGCTTTATCGCTGTTGAAAATGCGTCGATTGGAGAGCAGTGCCTGTGGGGAAAGAAGCTGAGACAGTCTGTAATTATTCTGCAGGTGCTGCTTTGTGAAAATTAGCTTCTTTGTTGGCACGACGTGTTGCAGTGCGGTTTGGCCATGGTGTGTACGCTCTCTTGTCACATGCTAATTTGAGTCATTCACTAATCTGATCTGCAGCGGATATGCTATTGCACATATTAGTGTGTTTGCTGGACGCAGCATTCAAAACGTGCTTCGGGAGTGTCATTCTCTTCTCTTTCGCTCCCACTATCCAGGAATATGGCGTGACATTGTGTTTCGTATGTGTTTTGTGTTTTGCATGTCCCCAATCGAGCTACATTTGTAAGGGTTCGTATTTTGTGTGCTGCTGCAGGACGTGAGTGACAAGAGTGCTTGCATCGCATGAACAAGTGTAATTTTGCTTAAGCTGAAGCAGTCTGATCATGATGGCAAGAGTTTGATGATATTGATGAGGATTTTACTGTGAAAAAGACTGGAGCTCATTTTTTGCAGCTGTCTTGTGAGTATGTGCCGCCTGCAGATTGCTTAAGCTGAAGCAGTCTGATCATGATGGCAAGAGTTTGATGATATTGATGAGGATTTTACTGTGAAAAAGACTGGAGCTCATTTTTTGCAGCTGTCTTGTGAGTATGTGCCGCCTGCAGAAAGTGCATAGCATCTGACAGCTAAGGACGGCTCTGCTGGTCGAAAGCGCAGAGGGGCTCCTATTCGGCTTTGTGAGTACAAGCTGTTATATTGGTTAAAGTGCTCTTCATGACAATAGTAACAGGGTGTAAACCACATAAAACGTGAGTGCGCTGTAGGTTTCGCCAATCTAACTCTGCCTGCCGAGAGTCACAAGGAGTACAGAATGGGGATAAACGGTGGAACGGATCCAGGTGCAGTACAAGGCAACAGCCATGCTGCGCATTTTTCTATGCTGCAGCACTACCACTGACTACGGTTGACAGTCTGTGACGATTTTCTGCCAGGACGAATAAAGTATAAACGCCGAGTGGCAGGGGCATGCTCTGACATGCTTATTCAGATACTGCGCAGCATATGGCCGTAGATGCTCTTCATATTCTGTGCAGGTACTAAAGCACATTTGGAAAATGCACGAGACGTGGAAGTCACAAGAAATGAGACTGTGGTCTCCGGGCATTGTGGCAGTCGCTGACTGTACGCTTTTGCATCGTATGTTTTTTGTTACAGCTGGTAGGTGCCAGCATGGCTTCGCGAAAGACAGCAAATAGGTGGGTGCAGCTAAAAGATCTTAATACCTGAATGGAGGATCATTAGATGAGATCGCCAATTGGCGTGTAAAGCCAATGATTCTGGCTTCCTGCAAGCAGCTGCCAACGTAAGTGAGTGTCCTGTAAAGGAGACGTATATGTAAGTTAAGTGCACCCTACCAAAAGTGACGTGATAGAAAGAAAATTATCTTCGTATTGTTTCTTTGCAGGAGAATAGTGCCAGGCACTTGAGGCAGAGGTTTTACCATGTCATCAGTTTTATTCGGTATGTAGTTGCTAGCCGAGTGCACGATTCTGCGTCTCATGCCTCTGCAGTCTGGTTGTTCGCAACAACGGCATCAACATTAGGCAGTTTAAACAAAACTCTGGTTGTGACTAGAATCGTGGATTTTAAAGCCTCATGGTGTGCCCGATTTCGCCGTCAACATTACGCCAACTCAACCATATTGTGCAACTGCATTTTCGTTCCTCGCAGGACGTACGTGCAGAGCTGTCAATTTCGCTTGCATTTGATACTTTAGGTGTAAAACGACGCGACTGCAGTAGTCGTCCTAGACATTTTGCAGCTTCCGTTTTCAGCACGCTTGAATTAAGGCCCTCATTTTCGTTCCTAAGTTGTGGCACTGTTACGAATGCGCAAAACCGACTACAGCTCAACAAAGTTTTGTCTGTTCAAAAAATACTGCGAAAAGCAGGTTATTCTCTAGCTTGAGGTGATTCTTTTGCAATTTGCGATTGCGATGTTGGTGACCAGCAATAGAGGTCTAATTTGGAGGTAAGTGGATTCACAGACAACAATGCAGATGCTTGCTTTCTAGGGACTTTTTTTACATTAAACTGTCACATTAGAAAATCTGCATTTCTTGCAGGACACAGCCTTCTTCAAAACAACTAAAGTAGTCCGCGAACTACAGGCTTTGCTCAAGCACGCGTTTCAAGAATTATGTTGGCGTAGACCTTTGCATGATGAGCTACAAGGCGCTCTATAAAGACGAAGCGTAGCAAGTGCCACTGCAGCTTTCTGTATTTAGCGCATGATTCGTTTGTGTCATCATACTACTAGGGGCCCCACTTCTGACTGGCTGCTTCTCGATGTCCTCGCCGCAGGAGGTGGGTCACTGCGTCATTGAAGCTGGCCACGGTTAAACCGTGGACGCTTTTGCATGCCTTGTACAAGCCATATCCAAGAACAGTACAACAGAAACAGAAACACGAACGTACGATCACCGTCGATTAGGTTGTATTCGGCAGTAGCTCAGCAAATTCTTAAGTGCACCATCAAAATGCGAGTGCCGTTTTCTTTGGCCGAACTGCCTGTGGTGTTAGCGGCACCGTTCAGTGCAAACTCAGTCTCACTAATTAAACTGCGATCAAAGACCTTTAGTTCACATGCTTTTACTTGCTGTTGGCAAGGCGAAATCTGCCTTCATAGAGAAAACGCCACACCTATGGGGCGTGCAGCCACACCTTTCTGCGGAGAGCCTCTATGCAGCTCACACGATGCTGCTTGCCTGTACTTGAATGCAGCACGTGAGTAATGGTGATATTTCAGAGGGGGAAACGCTTGTTCATATATATGCGGCCAAAGCTGCTAGTTCCGTAAGAATCCGTCCTCAGGCTGAGTGAAGCACAAGCGCGAATACAAGAGCTGGCTTGTTTGCTTATTCGAACAGCTATTCAGCTCGGCAGGAGACTCATAGGCTTGCACTTGAGGCTAACAAACAACCACTGGCAGCTGTTAGGACTGTAATTTGCTGATGAAAGAGTGGGCATCGCGGGATGAGTGTCCTCCCGACGCAGCGTCAAGGAACTGCGTGGACAGATGGTTGCTAGAAATCACGCTTATTGGCACTGTTCCTTATGCTAACCAGCGAATCCTTTTCTACAGAATGCGAGCTCTGCATTAGCTAAAGGCGATACAATAAAACTGACCAGGCGTCTACAAATACAAAATAGGCAGCAAGTGTGGTAATGCAACAAGTAATTTTGCTCATGATTTTTCTTTGCGGAGCACAGCTTGTGCGTACTTGTCTCTCTGATTTTATGTCCATGTGCTGTTGTGCACTCCATCAAAACGAGGCTTCAATAGCTAAGAGCCTTGCAAAACGCATGCCATCACGAAGGCAGCCTATAACTAATTTCACGATAAATCCGCAACCGCTAATGTTAGGTGGAGTTGGACATTAGCTAGCAGCTCGTTTGGAGATATGACCAATTACTTTGGGGAAGCTGGAACACGCGAAGAACTGTACGGCCTGTAGGAAGGTTTTCTGTGATGGCAGGTTGAAACAATCCGCATCACACTGAAAAGGTAGAACCAAGCCGATGTGGTACAAAGCATAAATGTGACAGTTTCCTGTCTCCTGTTGCACTCGTGGCCACGCTTTTTACCTCACTTCGCAGCGTCTTTTCAGAACGCTCCTGAGAGTTGTGCTTTGAATTTGTACGCAGAAAGTAATTCGCGAGCCGTGCAGCTCTGCAAGAGCTTCAGTGGGCAATATATTGTAGGGTCTGTGCAGTGGACAGAGGTGACCTGCATGCACGGATATCACTTTGAGGTTTGAGAATGTGGTCGCTGTTTCTTAGCGAATATCTTTTATTTTGAGCCTTGCTGGAGCGTTGTAGCAGCATGCGTTAGAGCGCGTATTTTGCAGTGGGCAATGCAGTAGGCACTTAGTGACATGAAGCAAGGCACTTCCTTGCTGTGAGAAGTAGTGCAGCCAATACCAGAGCAATGTCTATCTCAAGCTCAGGTGCATAAAATATCTCTGGCAAGCGCTTTGCCACACAGAACAGCAGAAGAGTACGAGCTGGACAGGGTAACACATGAATTGACGTGGAATTGACGACATGGAGGACCTTGCAGGAACTGCCAACGCTCGCACTATTGTCATGACAAATGGTAAAAGATGAAACTTCATATGGGCATCAAAAGCCTTCTTTCACTTCAAAACCATGACAGGAGGGGGCCTGAAGAGGGCAATTGCATTTATTCGCACCGAGAAATTCAAAGCATAAGAGCCAGGGGCAAGACACAATATGCACTCGAATCGGTGGCCAAAAGCATAGCAAAACACCGAGGCTAACTCAACAACATTGAAACCACCTGTGTATCACAGATGAATATTTGAAGCCACAATCGAACTTTTAAAAGCTCTGCTCGCCGCTGTGAAGCACAAAAGTTCCGTTCCTTCACAGTCTTACACATATAGTTTTTCTTTGCCTGCAGGGTTTTGGCTGGGAGCGAGTCTACGATTAATGACTGTAGGCCAATGAATGCAGAGAGTAAGTTTACGTGGGCACCATGAAGACTCCTGAGTTAGCTGCAATATAAAACTGCCACTGAGTGCCTTTTTTGTGCGTACAGTTCACTGAAAATCAAAGCTTACTTGAGTCATTCGAAATCCTGCGAATGAATTCATAATTACTCTTTAGCAGGTGCTTCGGAGCGTGTGCAGCTGCAAACCACTGGGTCAGAGAAAGCACACATCAAATTACCAACTGCACAGGAAAAACATATCCCGGTGGGCGCAGCCTGCTCACGTTGGTTCTGTTGCAGCAGCTTCGCTGTAACTGTCCGCTTGTGCCTTGGATTCAGTGAGCAAGATGAGTTTCCTGTTTGTTTGGTAAGTAGAGCTTTCCGGGGTATCAACAGTGCGTGTTCGCCATCCCTAGTTAAAAGCATGGTGCTACGCTGCCGTTCTAGATTCGAAAGACACGGCGAAATCAACGCGCCGCCATAGCTTAGCAACGCGCATGGCTTACTGAGTGGCAGCCAGCATGCAAGACTGAACGTGTCAATTTGAGCTGGTTCGGCAGCAAGAGATGGCAGTTTCAGTCAAGCGGCCTTGGATCTGCAAAGGCAATAATTAAAGTACAGTCCTCACGCCGTGAGTTGCTAGCTGCTAGGCACAGTCTGTTAATAAAGTAGTGATGGTTGATGACGAGACTAATCTTAAAATGTGTGGTTCCTATCTTCAAAAGAATGCGAGCTTGGTGTACTTACTTCCGCACCTTATATGATTCATTGCAGCGTGTGGGTGCAAAACTCATCTTAGCTGCCGGCAGGCAATTGTGCAATCTTCTATGAGTAGCGCTCCGGCAGAATATGAAAGTAGGGGCATAAGAGAGCCGTAGGTGCGCTTCCTATTATTCAGACTAGCAAGATCTGCATTTTTCGTGTGGGTGTAAGAACTCGTGATTCGCTTCAGTGTCCACGTTTCCAATACGTCCGTGCACATAAAGCCGCATATTGTACATCGGATTTCCCAAGCCGTTTTCGCATTTTGCTGATGCGAATCAAAGCAGCAAGGCGCGTCATGTGAATAAAGAGCACCGTGCAAAACGGAATGCATAAAATCATGACGAACTGCAGCTACATGTGTAGCCGCCTTTATGTGAATTGCTCCAAGCGCTAGGAGAATAAAGCTACGAAAAGCCAGCACCTGATGCCCGAATATAGAGCGTGAGCTAAAGTTATGATCCTTGTTTGAAGCTACGGCCTGCGCACTCTATAATACCCGGGATATTGCATCATAGGCATTACGGGCCTCCAGTCATGTGGTATGGTAGACTTTACACCGCGCAAATCAATCGCAAGAGCATTATGCTGCAGTATTGTGAAGCACTGCTGCGTCGCTCTGATGAATGCTTTGTTTTTGTCACCCCTTTCACGAGACTAATTCTCGAAAGCTAGAATTCGTGAAAATTTCGCAAAGTTGGTGAGAGGTTTTTGGCGCTGCAGTTACAGCAGAGCAGATGGTGGTGCGTCGCTCTGACAGAGAGTATGACCAAGTTTCAGCCTGCACGCCACTCGCCAGCGACTCAGTCGATAGACGCATGCCGACCGGCAGCCGGTGCAAAGGGTTCTACAGCAGTAGACACGCTCGCAGGATTTTTGTTGAAGAAAGTGCGTCATTTCATTCACGCACTAACTGGCTGCGGAAAGTCGCACCCGCCCAGCTCAACATTTACAATTGAGCATAGCCATCACTTCAATCTTTTGCCTTGGTTTGCTGTTGAGAAAACGTGTTTAATAAGTAAAAACGAGTACTGCGTAGAGCTGTGACACTTTTTCGAAGACAATTCAAAAGCATGTTAAATTATTCGGAC
>NW_013655161.1:0-1501 GCF_000499385.1 Eimeria necatrix
TTTAGGCTTTTGGCTTTAGGCTTTAGGGTTTTCGGGGTTTAGGGTTTAGGGTTTGGAGTTTAGGGTTTAGCTTTTAGGATTTAGGGTTTAGGGTTTAGATTTTAGGGTTTAGGGTTTAGGGTTTAGGGTTTTAGGGTTTAGGGTTTAGGCTTTAGGGTTTGCGGGCTTAGGGTTTAGGGTTTAGGGTTTAGGGTTTTTGGGTTTAGGGTTTAGGCTTCAGGTTCTAGGGTTTAGGGTTTAGGGTTTGATGTTTAGGGTTTAGGGGTTTGGGTTTAGGGTTTAGGGCTTATTGTTTAGGGTTTAGGGTTTAGGGTTAAGGGTTTAGGGTTTAGGGTTTAGGGTTTAGGGTTTAGGGCTTAGGGTTTAAGGTTTAGGTGTTAGGGTTTAGGGTTCAAGGTTTAGGCTTTAGGATTTAGGCTTTAGGGTTTAAAGTTTAGGGTTTAGGTGCTTTCTGAGCACAGTGCTGCATGAGTCCAAACATAGCAACGAAGGCGCGGACTGAGATTGCAAACATAATTCGGGCGTGTTTTCGTGACGGTACATGCGTTACTGTTAGTTGGAGTGCAGGGAGGCAGCGCACGCGCCAAAAGTCCCATGACTCAAGGTGGTGAGTCAGGCGCTTTTGCCCATCGTTTATGCCTAACCCGTACAGCATGTTTTTTATTTAAAAAATTCAGTTGCACCCTTTTACTGCACGGCCTCTACTTGAGAAGCTCTTGCCTGCAAGAAGCCGTGAAGCTCAGCAACGTCATAAAGTTGCCGGCCCGTCCAATCAATAGCTTGTGCGTCGTTATGTGCTGCATTATTACGTTCGCTCTCTAAATAAAAGCGGCACTGATTCCTGTTGGTGTCACGTGGCGTTTTTTGCAGTGGATCTGACGGGCTGTGTCATAGAGAACATATGGAAGCACTGCCTTTTGTTGAGGCCTCATTGCGTGGTGGATCGTTCCTGTAAGGTGGTACTGGTAACACTGATATACCAGATTGTTAGTTTTTTCGATGGCCTCTTACTCCAGCATACATGGTATTGAGACAGTATTTGTCAAATGAGGCAGCATTTCGCTAAATGTGGCACTAATTCTGCATTTGTATACAGGACGTGAGAGAAACTGCCCAGCAAAAACGATGCTTGTTTGTCGACGCGCATGCTCACTAGCTCTGAAGAACACTATTTCTTGTAGGACCTGCTACTTGCTAGCAACGCTGAATCACTTCGAGGTACGTGAAGCTAACACATAGCTGTAACATCGGAATCTGCCGGCTTCAAAGTCTACGATTCAATAATAAGCAGAACAGACCAATTGAACAACCTCCGCCACTAGCGTATTTGAAATGAATTCGATTGTGCCTGCTAATCTGAATTGTGCCAGGGACTACGTTACAGGGATGACCCTGTTACAGCACTTTACAAGCGCTTTCAAAGTGGCTTGCACAAGAACGAGCAACTGCTTCAGCGGCCAACCTTGCAGGCTGTGTGTCAAAAGGATAATGGGGCATGCCT
>NW_013655161.1:1601-3049 GCF_000499385.1 Eimeria necatrix
CAGATGCATCTGCGGACATTTCCTATCATTCCTATGGGGCACATTTTACCACACGAATGCTTGTTCTGCCAGCCTGTGCACAATACCAACTAAGTTGGGTGACGTCTGCAGAATAATTCAAGCGACGAGCTAATTTGCTCTAGGGGTGCCAAGATGTGCGTGCGCCATTCGGTGAATGTTTTACCAAAGTTTGTGCGTTTTGCCCGTAGCACAAACGAATGTTCTGCAGCGGCGTGAATCGTATATTAACGCTGGCGCTATTTTTCCTTACAAGTTATGTTGCTGAATATCCAGGAAGTGCGTGCCAGCGCTTAATGAAAGGGCTTTCAGGGGACACGAGCACGCTGCGTGCTTGTTTGAAGAAGAGATTGCTACTGCGCTGCAAATTAACTGAATAATAGGCTGTGCGTGTTCTGGGTTTTCACGTGTAGCGCAATTGCAGGAGGTGCTCTCGGATAGCGGTACAGCCAGCACATTGTTTTTCTATCATGTCAAGAGGTGGCGTCATAACTGCGCGCACAGGGAGTGCGTTGCCACTTCCCACTTGTTATTTCGCATGGTTTGTCCGTGGCCACCAGTTTCAAGCGGGCTAAACGTCGCTGAATATGTGCAATGGACTTCAGCCTGTTAATCGTGTGTCTTCGTAATTGGTCTGCGGCGACTAATGCACTAACCGTTAACGGTACCAATATTGGGCTTCAAAGTACTTGAAGATAGCTTGTAGCTATGAGTTGTTGGATTCTAGCGCCTTTAAAGTCTACAGTTTAGTATAAAGCAGAACCATTCGACGTTCATCTACATTAAACAGGATGTGCGGCCGCGATTCTACATGATATATCGCACCATTTCTATCTTTCCAATATCTGACAAGGTTGATGGCGTCGTGTGCACTGGATCACCGATCCAAACTCAAAAGGAGCTAGTCGCGTTCAAGATTTTGGCACTGGCATTCTTGAAATGAATTCAATTTTGGAAGAGATTGCTATTCTGGATTGATTATGCCGTAGTGCTTTAAGCGCGCCCGTGTGCGCAGGCACTCAGAACCGGGAGAGTGCTTAGGCGTAATTATTCGGCGTAGAAAGTGCGCGTAGTTCACCAGTTTGTTTTGCTGCTTCCTTCACCATTTGGTCTCCAACGAAACACTCGCTTTTGCCGGACGCAAACTTCACAGCAATGTAGCTGTTAGCAGGCTCTGGAGAAGATTGCTCCTGGCATAGCTTGTGAGTCATTTTTACACGTTTTCCCACAGTTGTTTCCCTTATAATGTAAGAGGAAACGCCCAGAAACAGAATTTGCGGAAAATTTGCTGCCATCGTCACGCACATTTTTCACATCGACGGCGCAGCATCATGACGACTGTAGCTTGTATGTTTTCTTCCGTAGACACAGACAAAAGCACTTTTTAACTTGGCGGAGGCTTGTGTGCAGTTCATTAGTTCGTCGGTGCT
>NW_013655162.1:0-1821 GCF_000499385.1 Eimeria necatrix
GAGGTGCAAGTAGAAAATATACACATTTTTGCCCGTTTCTTTCTACTTCCAACGATATCGGCCAGCTGGGGACTTTGCAGCTTGACACTCCGTCGTAGCTCCGTTACGGTTACCGATAGCGCGCGGCCTCCCGGCTCTCTTGCACGAACAAATCCACAAGAGAAGAATTGAAGTGACCAGCGATGAAGGAAGCCATAGAATCACAAGATACCAAGTGCTTACCATTTCAGTGCTGCTGTCGCAAGGGGAAGAAGTGATTTCAATAGTGAAGCAGCTCTGTGGGCTCCCCGCTGCAGCTTGCGTTGAGTGCCTCCGCGGCTATGGCTTTTACAGCTTATACGTCTGCGCATCTGCATAAGAAACAAGTTGGTTACGGACCCAGATGGCACGCTATATAGACAGGAACAGACTCGGCCAATGCAAAAGCACTGACACAGTATAGCAAAGAGGCTCAAATGGACATGACTTCAGGTGAATTGGTACCCTAGCTCCGAATTCTGGAGGGCATACCTCTGTATAGTTAATAACTGGCCACAAATTTGAACGTAGGCTCCTTGCAACATCGTTTTATATCGGCTCAGCGCACGCCGTGGACAGCCGCTGTTAACCTACATAGAGTCCGGCAAAATGTTGGGCTGCATCAGAATACACTGCTAGCTGCGTTATAATCAAGTTTTTAAGGGCAAAATCAGTCCCTCTTCGTAGAAATTTCAAGTTTCGTGTCTACTCGTTGTGTCGAGAGTGGTTCCTGAGCTTCCCAGATATTTATGGAAATCTGAAGCCTGTATAAGGCTTTCTAGAAAGGTTAATAGTCTGCAAACAAGAAGTGCCATACACCTGCTTTCGATTAGGAAGCGTTTGTGGAGCAGCGAGGTACACCAGCGAACATCGAGCAGTCATAACGTTTTGTGCAGCTTTATGCAGGAAGTACGCAAGTGAAAGTGGAGAGGGCAAACAGAGGCGCCGAATCAGCCAGTCATCATTTACAGTATTAATACTGCTCAAACGTCACTGAAAGTGCCGGCAGGAAATGAGCGCAGTGACTGGCATTGAACGTTGGATCGTATATAGAGTCAGCAAAACGGTCGGCACAAGTTCTGGGCAATGGCACGAAAGCACCAGTGCTGGAGTTGCAGTGCGGTACGATCCAAGCTCCCGTTTCCAAGGAGACAAAGCTATCATTATTGTTCCTCTATTTCCTATTCTGTATATGAGTACATAGAAATTCGGATGTTCCTGATGCTGAGCATAAGCGAGGCTACGTATCCTGCAACGTGCATTCTCTACACCGTAATCACTCAACATCCGTCAAAAGCCCGCATATGCGTAACAAAGCTGATGATTAGCCTTTTCTGCCAGCTTCCAAAGGTTCTTATCCCCACCATTTCAGGGATCCACGCCCAAATTCGGCAACCGTATGGCCACGGAGACAAGATTACGGGATGCTCAATCAACACAAAGATCCATCCTAAGCACCGTTGGGAGACCAATGAAATATGTGCTCTGCTGGTTCTGTCGGCGCATATTACTGACAAAGCACACTGCTGAGCCTCTGTTGCCCGTCAAAAAATGCAGGCTCTAAATTTGGGCGTTGGAGACAATGTGCCTGTAACTACTTTAGTCACTGAAAATGTAGAGACAAACAGTCCGGCTGTCCAGCAGTATCCGAACAAGACAGTGTCACCAGGCGTGCAGTCCCGTCGGGGCGTCGTGCATAAAAGCTCTCGCGGGCGTAGTGGCGCGGCCTTCTTGGCATCTGCTACAGCGCTTGTTGTGCTAATCTTCTTGTGTACGCGAGGGCAGAAGAAATGGAATCAACTG
>NW_013655162.1:1921-3722 GCF_000499385.1 Eimeria necatrix
CAAGCTTAGCTGAGCCGCTGAGTGCTCGTGAAATTCAAGCACTTGCTGCGTTGCATCAATTGGGAGAATTGACTGGCTCCGAGGGCGCCATTGGTGAAGAACATGATAAGCAGGTGGAGGATGAGGCTCAGCCTTCAACGAGTGCTGCTGCAGGCAATGGCGAAAAGCACTGGCTACCGCATCCGCGTTTCGCACGCAAGGCGAATTTAGGTGTTGATATATTTACAACTGCTTATAAGGAAACACGCTTCCACCCATTTTGCCGTTTGCCACTTGTGGACAGTAACGGAATCACGAGGGAGTTTATGCCGGAGATAGCCGTTGGCTCGTCGGCAACAGTTAGACCCCTGCCGCTTTTGTCGAAAGCTTTCGAGCTGTTCGCCAAGGCATTCCTGCCGGCTGAAGAACTGGATGCGGTGTCATATATTGCAGAGCGGCTAATCGCCCACGCAGTAGAATGCCAAACGCGTGATCTGAGAGGTCTCCCGTCACATCGGGCTGTCCAAATACTAGGCGTTCGTTTTCTTATATTTGATGCTATTTTGTCGGCTTTAGATTTGCTGGGTCATCGACCAGAAGGGTCATGGTGGGAAAAGCTTTCCAGCTCCGTACCTCACACTTATGATGAGGTGCCCAGAAGTATTCGTTTAACTGCAAAGAGCAAAGTACTCAACATTGTCGCTCTACAACTCAGCGCGGCTTTGAAGTGTTTGAAGTCGGGAACACGCCCCTCGTGTGCAGCGCTGATCAACGTTAAGCAGTTCTTGGCTTGTTCGCCCTATGCTCCTCCCTTCTTCAAACAAGCATCCTTTGATCCATGGAGGAAGGCCAACGAAAGTTTCGCTGTTGCTCGGAAATCTGCCACCAGCTGATTGAAGGGATCCTTAACTTCATCAAGCTGTTTTGGACTGAAATCTTTGGCATGTTGGCTTTGCGAGAACGCAGATGCATGGGCCACGTGCATGATGCAGTATACAGTGAGTTCTCTTCTGGGTTGTTTTGGAGAGAGTCGCAAGCATCAGCAAAGCCGGAAAGAAAAACAGTACATGCAAGTCCTGTGTTTGCGGTCCCATTACTTTGACCAGCGACCCCAAACAAGGACTGGTTGTGTTTTTGTTTCTGACCAAAACTGTGCACGCCCCGACAGCAATTGCTTGTGTCGAAACTGCGCCAGTGACAGCGCCGTTGACAGAGTCCTGGGCCGCTGAAGGATCAGGCTTCGGCCACTGTAAATCATCGACTTTTGTGCATTTGTCCCAACAAGCAGAATTTCTTATTCAATGTTTTTGTTCTAGTGCTTCGGATACACATAAGCTGATGCATAGCACAGCGCTTTGAAAAAAATGTCAATTTAATGAAGCTAACCTCATACGCCGGCGCGATTATTAGTAGCCAGTATGCGCCTTCAGTGGTGATACCTCGTGCAGGTTCGATTGGCTGGTTTACTCTTGAAAGTTTGTATTATTGTAGAGGCCCTTTAACAGCAAATAGCATTCCTCGTGCTTTGTGTTCAAAAAATGGACTCCATGATTGAGGCGCTCGGGCCATGCGTCTAGCTAAAGCTCGTGCAAGTAGAAAATATACACATTTTTGCCCGTTTCTTTCTACTTCCAACGATATCGGCCAGCTGGGGACTTTGCAGCTTGACACTCCGTCGTAGATCCGTTACGGTTACCGCTAGCGCGTGGCCTCCCGGCTCTCTTGCACGAACAAATCCACAAGACAAGAATTGAAGTGACCAGCGATGAAGGAAGCCATAGAATCACAAGATACCACGTGCTTACCATTTCAGTCCGCTGCA
>NW_013655163.1:0-1096 GCF_000499385.1 Eimeria necatrix
CACGCGACTCGGGCACTGACCCTCGGCGAAGGTCAGCTCTCAGTTCTATTATTCTGGGTTTTCTTACCTCAATAATATGAACTCAATTGTACGGGGTTAATCAAGGTTTTCCATAGTTGTTGACTATAGTCAGGTACCTACGACCGACTGTGCCGAGTGACCGCAGAGTCGGGCTCGCCAAGGGACATAAGTAGTAACAGTGTAGACAGCTGTTCACTACATTTGGGGGCTGCTCCGGGAAATAAAAACAATCTGGGCAGCATTTCGAGCGTGCTAACAAGGGAAGACCCTCCCTTCCTTTAAGCCCGAAAGGACCAACACACTCAAGTGGGAACAGAGGGGGACATGCATCTACGCAACGGGAAAGTTGTACTGCCTCCGCTTGAACCGATCGCAGAAATGCAGAATTTAGAAGAGTCAAACGACGATTCCGTGGATTACCCAATGGAAACGCCACGAACAGAACCCGATCGCAGCGTCAACCCGCCCACCGCGGGGGTGTCTCGATCGGCACCGAGAGCCTGGGACCGCGACGTTCGAGGGCGCAAGGGACCCGTAGAGGATCACGATTGGGCGGATCCGGTTCTGCCCGAGTTCTTTCGGGAACTGGCCTCCCAGATGGCACGGGGGTAGTACAGGCGTGCCAGAGGAACATCGGATACGAGGACGGCAAGAACATGAGGGAGTTCCTCGACCTAGCGGAGTTAGATTTCATAGAAAGAGGGCTAGAGGAACGGCTGTGGGGAGAAGAACTTAAAAGATATCTGAGGGGAGACGCCTTGAGATACTGGTTGTATCTGCGTCGCACTGGAGAATCTCTAACTGATTGGGAGCAACTGAGACAGCGATTCTGCGAGCATTTTTGTAGTATAACTCTGGAACGGATGAAAGCCATGCTAGCTAAGAATGTCTGGAGGGGCGACCACCACGCATACTCGGCACGCTTCGCGGACATCGTGACTCAAGGGGTGTCGGTGGCTCCAGACATGTTGGTGGGATACTACCTGGCCAACCTGCCAAGTGAAATACTCCGAGAGGTGACCCAAGGGGGAACAAGGAAATTCGCAGACTGGCAGGCAGCCGCCGCAGCACTGGC
>NW_013655163.1:1196-2185 GCF_000499385.1 Eimeria necatrix
CAAACGGAGCGGCACGACGGATCGGGGAAATATGCTCCAGGTGTGGGGGCCGGGATCACTACGCAAGAGATTGTCCTACGTCGGTTCGACCCAGAGCAGAGCCTATCCGGCCGCCCAGACAGCAGCCAATGCGGCCCAATGTCGACCAATCGGGGCATTTAAACGGACGAGCCTAGCCGTTAAGGGAGACGAGCGGGCTAGGCGGACTAGGAGTGGGAACGGTGCGATGTGCGCGATAGCGACAGGGCCTAACTCCATTCCAGTCTCCCCGGATTGGGAGAAGAGGTTGCATATGGGGACTGAGCGGAAACGCACCGAGGGTCCGGATGTGGGGAAGACTCAGCAACCACCGGCAGACCAGTCCCACGCCGAGACTACGTCGCCTATCAAGGAATGGACTAGGCGTAAAATGGACCGCAGCGGCGAGCAGAACGACGCAGCTACAGAAGGGGACCGCCCGCAGGACACGGACACGGAAGAACTGCAATGGTGGCGCGAGCAGAAGGTGCAGGAAGATACCACGCCCCAGGGGACACTGTGTAGTGTGGGTGTGACCGCCGTGCTAAGAGTCGAAGTGGCCGGCAACCAGTGTGAAGCTCTACTGGATACCGGCGCCTCGAGGAGCTTCATTAGCCCAGGGGCGGTAGAACGCTTGCAGCTGAGAACAAGGAAGCTGCCTGAGGAACACGTGTTCACCATAGCTAACGGTGCGCAGTTGAGGATAGATCGAGTGGTGAAGGGGCTCACAATGTGGTGTGGGACGGCCCGCCTAGCTGGCGACTTCTTAGTCGGGCCGGTGCCGTATGACCTAGTGGTGGGGCTTGATTGGCTGACTACGCATAGGGTAGCCTGGTATTTCCAGTCTGATAAGCTACGTACGTATGTGGATGGCCAGTGGTGCGATCTACCAGTTGTTCGTGCCGCCGAGGCCACACAACGGAACGGCAGTACTCAAGGGACGCGTCAGCGAACCCCCGCAGAGCAGGCGT
>NW_013655163.1:2285-3278 GCF_000499385.1 Eimeria necatrix
GCCAATGGAGACGGACGTGGCTCTGCGTCTAGTGGAGGAGAGGCAAGGGGCTTTATGTTGTGCCTTGGTTGAAACCTCCCTTTCCAATCCCCGCCGGCAGTGTCTTAAGGCTCTACCCGCTTCCGCGTATACCGACGACGAGGAAACGTCTCCTTGGCCAACGGCCAAACTAGAGTACTCGAATTTCGATACGTGGCTAAACTCCGAGGAGGCGCAGGAAACTCCCCGAGTGATACTGGAGGTGTTGTGTGCCAACCGTGCGGTCTTTCCGGATAAACTTCCTACCGGGCTGCCACCGAAACGCCCCCACGATCACCGAATTCTTCTCGTGCCAGGGAAACTCCCTGCGAAATCGGCGATCTACCGCATGACCCCCGAACAACTTCTATTTCACAAGCAGGAGATAGCTAAGCTGTCTACTAATGGGTGGATCGGCCCTACTTACTCTCCGATCTGCGCACCTACGACCGAGATGCAATATGATCGCGAACCCGCAATGGAGACGGACGTGGCTCTGCGTCTAGTGGAGGAGAGGCAAGGGGCTTTATGTTGTGCCTTGGTTGAAACCTCCCTTTCCAATCCCCGCCGGCAGTGTCTTAAGGCTCTACCCGCTTCCGCGTATACCGACGACGAGGAAACGTCTCCTTGGCCAACGGCCAAACTAGAGTACTCGAATTTCGATACGTGGCTAAACTCCGAGGAGGCGCAGGAAACTCCCCGAGTGATACTGGAGGTGTTGTGTGCCAACCGTGCGGTCTTTCCGGATAAACTTCCTACCGGGCTGCCACCGAAACGCCCCCACGATCACCGAATTCTTCTCGTGCCAGGGAAACTCCCTGCGAAATCGGCGATCTACCGCATGACCCCCGAACAACTTCTATTTCACAAGCAGGAGATAGCTAAGCTGTCTACTAATGGGTGGATCGGCCCTACTTACTCTCCGATCTGCGCACCTACGATTATGGTGGATAAGCGAAGCGATGAGACGGGCGA
>NW_013655164.1:0-674 GCF_000499385.1 Eimeria necatrix
TGTGTTCCTATGCGTTCGATGACTTCGAAGGGTCCACAGTAACGGGGCTCGAACTTAGAGCAGCTGTTGAAAGGCGGTAGGTGCTTGCTGCTGAGCCGGACCTTGTCGCCCACCGCGTACTCCACTGCTCGGCGCTTCGTGTCTGCGTAGTACTTCTGCTGCCATTTTGCTTTCAGGATGTGACTCTGTGCCCTGTCGCAGAGCTGTCGGAAGAGCTTAGTCATCGGGGGAGTGAGTGTAGGAGCTAGCGCGCCTACGATATCAAGGTCCGCGGCCGTCAATGGGTTCTCGCCAATCATGACCTCGAAAGGAGAGAGCTCAGTGGATGAATGACTTGCTGTGTTGTAGGCAAGTTCCAAGGCCGGAAGCAAACGCTCCCACTCGCGTTCGTCAGATTTGATATAGGTACGAAGCATCTGCTCCAGTGTGCGGTTAGCCCGTTCAGTTTGGCCGTCGCTTTGCGGATGGTAGGACGAGGAGATGCACCGTTTGATGTTAAAGCGGCGACAGAGTTGGTTCCAAAGATCCGACTGGAAACGGCGGTCGCAGTCCGATATGAGCACCTCTGGAAAACCGTGATAGCGGATAAGGCGGTCTGCGAGAAGCTCCACGGTGTCTGCTGCTGTGAATGACTTCTTTGAAGGAACGAAATGAGCCATCTTGCTGAGGGAGTC
>NW_013655164.1:774-1353 GCF_000499385.1 Eimeria necatrix
GTTGCTGAGAGCCGCAAAGGTCTTTTTCTGGCCTCGATGGCCTGCTGTGACATGGCCGTGATGCGAATGCAGAACGTGAGTAAGGAACTCAGGGAACTGGGGGACGTAGATGCGCCACAGTCCATGAACGCGGATGTGCAGGTAAGGCTCTACGTAGCGAAAGGTAGATTGGCGATGACAAAACTCGATTTGCAGAGCTTCTCCTGGTTGGTTTGCTGCGGCTTCGTAGGGAACTCGAAAAACAGGACACTTCGAGTACGCTTGCGGCCAATGGCGCGCTTCAGGGGGATCAGCGGGTGCCTTCGTTGTAAGTGTAGGAGGTTCCGGCTCTGGGTTAGGTTCCTGCGGCGCAGGGGAAGACGCAGACTGCGTGCTGTGCCGTCGAGGGCGGCGCGGACGAATTCCGGCGAGCTCGCGATAGTTGGGAGGCGGACCGCCAGAGCGGGAAGCCGCGCTCGCTTCTCCTGTTGCGAGCATCAGCGGCGCCGATGGTGTGTCGTGCGAGTAGCTGTTAGAGAGGCCGGGACGGCGAGACAAGGCGTCGGCAACTTGATTGCGCGCTCCCTGAACATACGTGAT
>NW_013655165.1:0-491 GCF_000499385.1 Eimeria necatrix
GCAACGCTTAAAGTGTAGCGCGCGCGTGCAAAAATTGAGCGGAAATGAGTCTGAACATGCAGTTGCACACACACACTACGCCTCAGAGCGAACATCGAGGCCGTAGAATGAAGTCATGTGTGTGTGTAGTAACACAGACACTGGGCATCCGACGGTGGATCAGTGATCTGACGCACTGGACAAACTTTAAAACAATACATATATGCCGTATGCTTGAGAGGGAAAATAAAAGTTAAGACTTATTTAGAGTAACAACGGTAACGAAGTCAAGAAATATAAAATAGCAGGCCAAAGCAACGGAAAAAAGGCCTCAACTGGCATAGCTAAATTTTTAGACATGTTTAGGCAAAAGATAGTTGGAGATATGAACCAAAATGAAGGAAAATAGCGCTAAGATGCATACGTGTGCACGTCATCATTTTGAGCATGCAAGCTTGCGCAAACTGACTTCGCCACTGTTGAAGTCAAATAAACACATACCAAGCAGATGC
>NW_013655165.1:591-3592 GCF_000499385.1 Eimeria necatrix
TTATTTGACACAACAAACTAAAATATGAGGCAAATAGACATCGGTAAAACGAAGTAAAGAACACACGAGAAAGGCTGATTAGACTGAAAACAGCCTAGGCAACTGCTGCATGAATGAAGAGCAAAATGAAAGCAGTTTGAAACGGGAATGCCTGCGCAGCTGGACTAAGGAAGAGAAAAGTGGCATACGTCAACTGAAGCCTGCAACATTAGCTTGAACCAAATATGTGAGGATGGCAGGGGTTCGGACAGAAAGAGAAGACCTTTGCATAATGCATCGAAAAGTTGTTGCTTCATATACTAAAAGCGTGTCAATAATACAATGGCCAGAGCGGATCATGTGCATTCATGAGGATGGACTAGACATACACAGAGGCCTTTGGTGGTTGCAAGGGAGACATACTAGGTAGCTATGACCCCCTGGCAGCCCCTACAATGAGGCGCTTAGTTGCAAACACATTGCATAAGCAAATAAGAGCAACGGACCAACAGCAGCGGACATGCGGAAACTGACACAAAACAGCGGACACACAGCATGAGACACTGCAGACGGCCGCAACTTTCCAAGTGGCAGTGATACGGGCTAGCTTGAAAGAAAAGTAGGGAAAAAGGATTCGTAGAGAAGGTAAGAAGACAAGAGAGAACGGGAAAGCACTTCGGAAGAGACATACGGATTCATCTAGTCGAGGGGGCAGCGGAGGCACGTAGCACCTCAGTTTGACACACGAATGCCTTCTGATGGGTGTCACATTTCGAGCTATAGAGCTGAAGTTTAATTAAGGATGTATTAGTCGAAGAAGCTTGGCCATCCTCCCAGATAAGGCCTACGTTTCTCAGAAGGTAGGCTTAAATTTGGTGTTGGCCGTGTCACTGATGCTCGCCTCGGAGGAAGCACCCGACAATGCTTTTTACTGAATTGGTAACTTAAGTATTTAATACATGTTCCTGATGCTAAACCTTCAATGCTTGCCCGTGTAGACAGCAAGCCACTTATACAGGGGCTATATTCAGGTTGGCTAATAGATGTATGTTGCTGCCACGCAGCCGTACCACGCCAAAAAGTAGTCCACAGGCATTCAAAACATTGGAATTTGGCGAGAGAAGCCCTTATGGACTCGATGTGCACAGGCATCGCGCTAGTAATTTGAAAGCAACTTGTCCTAAATAGAAGGTAGACCTCGATCAAGCTACGGGGAGTCGAAGAGGCAGGCAAATGAGCAAAAACAGCGTTTGATAAGTGCACAATAAGGAATTGTAACTATAAAATAAATTTAGAATGCCTGCACTGATGATGGTCTTAAAACGAAGTGCTCGCTCACAGTGGACGAACAATGATACTTCGTGAACCCCGGCGCTAGCGAGAGTGACGCGATCTGCAGAGACACTTAACTCCCAGAATTTTGGGGAAGCAAAAACTGCGACAGTCTCTAAGAGGCACAAAACAGCATTTGCACCAAGAAGTACCTGGCAACAGACAGTAAGCCCACAATGCAGTTACCGCTGATGCAGCAAACACTGAAGATACGGCGGCGGCGGACGCTGCAAAAGCACGGCAGAAAAGAAAAATAAAAACAATAGAGGCGTAAGAAAAAAACAGATGGCAACACGAACACAATTTTTTTAATTAAGCAAACTTCGTCGCTAATTCAAACCTTACCTGCGTGAATTCCTGCGATTGTCTGTCTCTGATATATAGTAGCCAGTTAAAGTAGGAAACACGGTGTTTCGTGTTGCGAGCAACAATACTGCACGAAAATGAGCCCGAAATGTCGTTTGATTTGACACTAAAGCACTCAACGCAGAGATTTGGCAGGCTACATGTAAAGCTACCACGGTCTGACGATAGCAAAATCCTTTGTGCTCCGCAGCAGGATCGGGCTTCCACCATGCCTGCGTCCGGCAGGAATCTGTGCGTGCCTTGAGATTACAAGTTGCTGACAAATCCCAGACCAACTCAGTTTTGATTTCCTTAAAAAGTGCAGGCGTTTTTATACTGCGCTCACGTTATCGCAGGTGGCCAGGGCACGTGCTAGGTTGCCTGACAATAATGATTGACTTAAGTGCTAGATTTGCTAGATTGCCTTTGGTGAGCTGCCAATGAGAAATATGCTGATATGTTGTGAGTTGCTGCACACCACCCATTACAGCTACGCACAGCGGGTTACACTAAGCCCATCTCGGGACAGCGAGGGAGCGCCAATTTTCGAAGACGTATACGTGCTTTCATAACCTACGGGCTATTAGAATGTTGGAAATGACCTCGCCTGGATCTTCTCACGGCGATCACTCGGAGAAAGCTCTGTTGTCCACTTGGCAAGACAACATTAACCCAGTGTTAAGGTGCTGCCCACTGCATACTGATGAAAATTTCATCAAAGGTGGCGAAGAATGAACACAAAGCAGCTAGCTGTATGAAGTACATTCAGCAATTAGCCTCCAATGTGAAGCTCCTGGGGGGAATAGCAAAGTGGTAGTGTTTAGAGAAATCAGCTGTGGAGCTTCAGGTTTTTTGAAAAAGTAGAATGGGAGCATCAAAATGACTCTCTGAGCTCTTGTGGAGGTCTCTCCCACCGATATGAGGATACACTGAGAGCAATAGAGGCCGAGTGTGCTTGGGCTACACGGCGCATGCTTTTGCAGTGCAAAACTGTACAGGAAGTAAGGTATGTCACTTATGAAGGGAGAGGTGTTAAAGGTATCAC
The DNA here is from genome assembly GCF_000499385.1 of Eimeria necatrix. Lineage (NCBI taxonomy): Eukaryota > Apicomplexa > Conoidasida > Eucoccidiorida > Eimeriidae > Eimeria > Eimeria necatrix. The sequence continues at coordinate 3,293 of NW_013655165.1, forward strand.
TTTGAGAGGAAGCAACAGGGGCCCTGGCACGCACCGGTAGAATGTCAATTAAAAGGTGACGAGAAAAGGATATCATCGCAGTTGAGGCCGCTTAGAAAGCTATCAGAAGCTACTAAGGAAGTGGAACAACATAAAGGACCGTGATGATAGAGGCTAGCAATTAGCCTGTTGTAAGTACAGAGTCCGACGTCATTTGGCACCAGAAAAACACGGCGCTTAGCAGCGAGAGCGAACCTTAAAACTTAGGGAAATGTGACAGAGTCACAGTAGAATGGTACATTATGCTAGAGAATGCACTAC
>NW_013655166.1:0-1742 GCF_000499385.1 Eimeria necatrix
GCATGACAGCAGAAATATTCGGTGCTTCTGAATGCAAAGTGTGACGAATTTTTTGATATATAGAAAGCACTACTTGTTCTGCAGGCCAAGCATTGTTCAGCTTGTCGACTAGGCTGCCACTTACCTGTTCCTTTCCCCTGTGTTCGAGACGATCAGTGCGTGCTGTCAAGACGTCGCGTGCTTGTCTAATGGATAATGCCGTTGCGATATTTGCACCACGGTAGTCGTATCCGATTGGGTGTTCGATTATGGGCATTCTGCGAGGTAAGGCGAACAAGCACTCGAACGAGCACTCATTTGTTGCTTGCAGTGTTTTGAGAATTGGGCTGTACACCCCCCGGCGCCGCCTTGCAATGCTCTGCGGCCTCGTCGACATGTAGGGAGCTGTTGTGACCCTTTCAAGACATCTCTTTGAAGCATTGTGGTTTGCAGCGAGCACACAATTGCGGGTGGAGGCTGCCAAAATATGGCCTACGGTGTCAGACGACACTGGCGTTTATTTGGCTGGTTGAAAACTTTGCAGGAGTACTTACTTGAGGAATAAAATTTTGTCGATTACTTATACAAAAAGGCAGGTGTCCTAATCTTCATGCGCTTTCTCGTGACGCTATTTGAAAAGTGCTTCGATGCTTCCTGTCGTACCACTTACTCCAAGCTGTAGTGAACAGCCGTCCCGCACTGTTACTACGTATGGTCCCAAGGCAAGCCCGATGCAACAGCAGCTCGAACACGTGGTATTCATTAGGTATTTCGGTTGTATGAAGCACCCTTATACGCGGTGTTGAAGTGTCTGCGCATACACAATGATTTTGCACTCGATGACAGCAGAAATATTCGGTGCTTCTGAATGCAAAGTGTGACGAATTTTTTGATATATAGAAAGCACTACTTGTTCTGCAGGCCAAGCATTGTTCAGCTTGTCGACTAGGCTGCCACTTACCTGTTCCTTTCCCCTGTGTTCGAGACGATCAGTGCGTGCTGTCAAGACGTCGCGTGCTTGTCTAATGGATAATGCCGTTGCGATATTTGCACCACGGTAGTCGTATCCGATTGGGTGTTCGATTATGGGCATTCTGCGAGGTAAGGCGAACAAGCACTCGAACGAGCACTCATTTGTTGCTTGCAGTGTTTTGAGAATTGGGCTGTACACCCCCCGGCGCCGCCTTGCAATGCTCTGCGGCCTCGTCGAGTACATCCCTCGAGTTGTGACCCTTTCAAGACATCTCTTTGAAGCATTGTGGTTTGCAGCGAGCACACAATTGCGGGTGGAGGCTGCCAAAATATGGCCTACGGTGTCAGACGACACTGGCGTTTATTTGGCTGGTTGAAAACTTTGCAGGAGTACTTACTTGAGGAATAAAATTTTGTCGATTACTTATACAAAAAGGCAGGTGTCCTAATCTTCATGCGCTTTCTCGTGACGCTATTTGAAAAGTGCTTCGATGCTTCCTGTCGTACCACTTACTCCAAGCTGTAGTGAACAGCCGTCCCGCACTGTTACTACGTATGGTCCCAAGGCAAGCCCGACTTAGGGGAGCGTTCGGCTCTGTCGGTCGGAAGTACCTGATTACTAACCCACAACTACCTGAAACCTTAATCAACCCTTTATGATGGAGTTCATATCATTTCGAGGTGAGGAAAAACCTTGAACAATAGAACTGAGAGCTGACCCTCCCTGAGGGTCAGCGTCCGAGTCGCGTCACAGCACCAACCTCGCGCGCTGCCCCGCTGAGGTCAGTGCC
>NW_013655166.1:1842-3647 GCF_000499385.1 Eimeria necatrix
TGAGCACCAACCTCGCGCGCTGCCCCGCTGAGGTCAGTGCCCCAATCGCGTCACGGCACCAACCTCACGCGCAGCCCCGCACCCGGTGCTGGTTAGCGAACCCATTGTTCCCTCTTGTGATTCCCACTATCCCACAGTGCTTTAAGCGCTAAGTTATTCAATATTATTCATGCTTCTCGCCTTAGCAAGTATCGGGTGGTGACGAAGGTCAATTGTAGTGCCATGCACTACACAAGCAGTGTTTGATGACAATTCAAGATACGTTCGATAAGTGGTTGTAGTCGTTGGGCTAAGTAATGTCTAACACACAGCTACGTAGTCAGGCTCGTTCTGGAGCCAGCAACGAGGAGACTGAGCGAGGTTTTTCAACGGCCATGAGGAATGCCGCGCGTCGAAGTACAGTGTGCTCTGTTTGTCAGGCAATTCAAGTCCTGGTCTGTAGATGTAAACTGCGGTCGACCAGTGGCTTCTGCCTGTATTGTTCACGACGGAATCTAAAATTCGTTTCAAAATGCCCGTACGATGAGACTGCTGTCCGCACTCTGCGAGAAACAAGAATTGCGAAGCCTACTCTGTTGCATGACAGCAACTGTACGTGTAATGCTGGGCTTGCCTGAACGGGTTATGTAGATGTAAACTGCGGTCAGCCAGTGGCTTCTGCTTGAATTGTTCACGACGGGCTCTAAAATTCCTTTCAAAATGCACGCGCGATGAGACTACTGTTCGTACTCAGCAAGAAACAAGAAGTGCGGAGCCTACTCTGCCGCATGACAGGGACGAACTGTACGTCTAATGATAGGCTTGCTGAACGGGCTAATTTGCAACTTCGTAGTCAAAGGTGCACTTGAATGGCTAGGGCTTCTTGTTCGAGTGCTAAACAACACTAAAATGAAGAAGAGATCTGGACCAGCAAGAGCTTCATGGCCGATTTTGGAAGGCCTAAATGGAAGGAAAAAGCGCAGTAATTAAGGCGTCAAAAGCGCATCCACTATGCTGAATGCCGCATATGCTCATGTGGGGAGGGTATTCTATCTGCGAGCTTAGGCCGAACAGCAACTGCATCGAGGAAGCATTGACGTGATTATTTGCAGGCTGACTCAGAAGCCGAACTTTCCGATGAGACCTGCCCGCCCTCAGAATGTGAGCTAGCTCATTCATTGAATGCCGGTGCTCCATGGTTAGCAAAGCGGCGCAGGTTGGAGAAGCGCAGCTAGACCTACGGGCTTATCCTATTTTCTTGGGGACACCGACAAAACAGCAGGGTCTCCTGGGTCAGGAGTGTTTCAGCGCGCAGACCGCCACGTTCAGACTATCGTCGCACTTTTCTACGGAAAAATCCACATGGTATTTTCGGTTTTCTCGGTGCAGAGTAATGTACTTGTTTTATGAATGGCAGCCACTAGAAGACTTCTCCGCTCTACTTCTGAGTGTCTGCAACATGGAGAATGCACATCAAATAAAGAGTGCAAACTCCTCTCACTGGGCCTCTGGCCTCACCAATTTTCAATCCTTGACTTTTGTGTCGGAGAATCTTTAGTTATGCGCATGATCGGCGTTTACTACGTAGGACGACTTGGAACTGAAGGTGTATCACTCCCAATGATTAAAACGACCGCCTTTCAGCCAAAACAGGTCTCTTAGGTTTTCTGTACAAGTATGATTCTAGGCTTAGGTAGCTCTAGGATGCTGCATGGAACCAATTATTCAGCGCAGGAAGCATAAGAGCCCCAATAGCGTGGTAAGCTACCAAATGCGCCTTATCCTACGCTTTTCTGGAGCACCTACAATTTACTGCGGCTCATTTA
>NW_013655167.1:0-2152 GCF_000499385.1 Eimeria necatrix
GTGCCTAGCGTAGCGGTTAGGCCTGAGTTCGGTGTACTGGCGTCTGAGACATTACTGATGTATTAATGCCAGATCTTGGCTGTTTGCAAGGTATGTCGCAGACTTTGGTGTTACGCCAATATTTACATTAACGTTTGTGGGCGCCGCCGCTTCAGTCCCTGCTTACACCTAGATGAATGGCAACACAAGGGAAGCAAAACAGCGTTTAAACAATTCACGTTCCGGCCGCAGCACTCTAGTAAGCTGCAAAATGCCGGTTCGTCATAATCTAACAGTGTGCGCCACCTGACGGGTATTCGGAGCAAACGGTTGATTTTCAGTCACTCTTCTGCTATTGTTACATCCATAAAATCGAAGAACTGCAACGCGCTTTGCATTTTCTTTGACCAGATTGTACGGCCACTGAGCCTTGTTCTGATTCCCCACAGAAAAGCAAATGCCAGAAAGCTTCTCACAGTCCCATTCAGTCTCAACTCACCGTTGTGTGGCGAAATGTGTATGCACCTGCATCTGGGGCGTGAACTGGGTTCTATGTTTAGCAAGAGTGGCGATCAAGCACAACATGAAAAATATTTTTATGCTGGTAAATAATGCGTGAATCTAGCAAAGGTGGCCTGAACTCACAGCGTGCTTCAAATTTTAGTACTCAGCAAATTTTCGTTCTGCGTGGCTTGATTCTTTTTGCGCACTGGAAAATAGATCAAGTCAACTTGCAAGGGGAAAACTAACTGCAGACGAACTCAATTCAAGATGCACAGATTCTATGAAAATGTAACTGAGATTAGAATAAACTCTCAGGAACAAACTACTCGTTGACTTGGTTCATATATAGTTTCGCTAGATACATGCATTTTACACACAAACGTGCATGGACAACAGACACACTGGGAGTATATTTTCGCTGCTTTGAGAGCTTGCAGTGTCGTTCAGGCAGTGTGTTACCAGATGCTAGTTTTAAGTGCCTCAGGTCAGGAATTGTTATGGCATCATATGTTTGTACACGGTTTCCCATAGAGCTCACTATTAAGGTGCTGCGATATGATATCATAGGGCAATCACGTCATGTGTACTGAGAAGCTTACTTTTCAGCCACTTTCAGAGTATTTTACGCAAATACGCATGGCACACGAATGTGCGACAGCATCATGGCCACCTCCAGCGTTTTAGGCCATGCTTTGCTGGGCAGGCTGCTTTTGCGTGGCGTCAGGAATAAAAAAGCATATTCGCCTTATGAGAGTAGTGTTGCACTTTTCTAAGTCCCACATTCGCTGCTCGGTTACTTATCGCCTAATGAATTTTCAGTGATATTGGAACACAAACAACGCTGTGCCTCGCGCTAATCCAGCAGCGAGTTGCCACGAGCTGCTCAGAATCATAACTCTTATTTGTAGATGCTTTTTAGCCCCTTCCTTTTTCCTTAGTCACTTTGCCTATTTAGTTTCGTGGGTTGTTCTATTGACGAGCACCGCTTCTACAAGGACTTTGCAACGGTGAATGCTAGGTTCCGGGAATTTTTCAGCATTGGTGCTAGGCGTGAAGTGTTTGTTTGCATTGTGCATTACCATTGTGTGTGTGCAGGGTGCTGCGTGTGAGGTGCTTTAGCCTTTAAATCCAGCGCGGCTGGTAGGTAACCTTGAAGCCCAATGCTCAATTCCGAAAAGTAGGCGCGTTGTGTGTTTGCTTGTTGGCTTTATACCCAGCTTGTGTCTTGCTAGTAGCGTTAAACGGTTATGTCATGCTTTGCAACCCGGGCGTTTGATTACCCCGCATTGTTGTATCTCAGATTGTGCGCAAGTCCCAAAAAATGCCACAACCATAGTATAGAAGCTCAACGTTGAGGCTTTGGACAAACCTACAAATTTCCAACTTGCTCTGCACTTGTGGCGAAGTGATGCATCATCAAAGATGCGAGGGTACATACATAAAATCCCAATCGTGAATCCTAGTATTTTGCACAGAAACACAACTGTTCCTTTGAAGCCTAAATTAATTCTTTTGAAAAACCAGATGCTGCCCGCTAGCAAGTCTGCTCAATGGAGTTTTTGCCTGCGTCTCACGCCTTTACCGCCTTACCCATTTTGAGATGATTCCTGGCTTGCGTCTCACGGACTATTCTTTTTGAGCCCGTTTTACTGGGGTAGGTTTCTGCCGT
>NW_013655167.1:2252-2947 GCF_000499385.1 Eimeria necatrix
CCAGGCGTTTCAAACGTGGTTCGTGTAATCACGTACAGTAAACATGCTGCAGCAATCTGAAATTTTAACATGGGACGTCGTCAGCTATTACAGGTGCAACATGGAAGTGTGATATACGACGGAGATTCATGCTCCGTCCCAATTTTGTGCTTGAACGCACGGGTGTTTCCGCCATTTTTCGCTGCTTCAGGCGTCGTTGGAGTGGCCTGAAAACAGTAGCATGCTGATATATAATCAGTTGAAGAATGAGGTGTTGCTTTCGTGGTCTAAAGCGTCAACAGGCAGACAGGTGGCGCTCGCTTCCTACCGATGGTAGGAAAGATGCACTGTTTGTCAAGAAGCTGATCATCACCAGTGCCACGTCACACGATTTCGGGCTTTAAGGCCTATTATCTCACTTCTAAGCATACTGCAAATGACAAGGAAGCGGAGTGCGTGCAGGCAAAGCATGCTGTATTGTTCAAATGCAGCCTGTGAGAGTAGCAACAACGAAGTTCAATCACACTTACCCAATTCAGCCCCACACAACAGCTTTTGAGTTGCAAGGAGGCAAGAAGGTCTGATTGACCAACCCCGTTTTCTGGGCTACCCTACGAAACGAGCACACAGCTGCCAAGCCTTCAAGATGCACATTCAGTAGCAAAGTGCCAGCGATCACCCAGCCGGTCTCTGCTCGCCTACCGCTATCAACAAGG
>NW_013655168.1:5000-17500 GCF_000499385.1 Eimeria necatrix
TAATTATTTATTTTATTCCTTTTATTTATTTATTTTATTGTTGGCGAAGAAGCATTTTCTATTTTGCTCATTTGTTCAGAAAAAGGCGCATGCAGCAGCAAAAGGAGCTGTCCACTTTTGCTGCTGCTGCTGCTGCTGCTGCTGCTGCTGCTGCTGCTGCTGCTGCTGCTTTATTTCCTTTTTATAAATAAAAAATCCAATTATTATTCTTGTGGATTTATTCCTTTGCTGCTTCTTTGCCTTTCTCCCAAATTTGCTGCATGCAAGACAGTCGCAGCAGTTCGTCCTTGCTGCTGCTGCTGCTGCTGCTGCTGCTGCTGCTGCTGCTGCAGGCCCACAGCAGCAGCTTCTTGCTGCTGCTGCTTCCGCCTGCGCTGCTGCTGCCTCCTGCAGCGGAGTTTCTCGCTGCTGCTGCGTCCTCGTGCGCTGCCGCTTGCTGCTGCTGCTGCGCTGCAGCAGCAGCAGCAGCAGCAGCAGCAGCAGCAGCAGCAGCAGCAGCAGCAGCAGCAGCAGCAGCAGACAGAGCAGCAGCAGCAGCAGCAGCAGCAGCAGCAGCAGCAGCAGCAGCAGCAGCAGCAGCAGCAGCAGCAGCAGCTACCTGTGCAGCAAATTGCCGCGCATTTTCAAAGAAGGGTTTAAAAGGTTTCTCCTGCATTGGGCAAAAGTCTTTTTTAATGCCAAACACTCCAAAGGCACTTCTCGAAAGTCTTCATTTCGCATGCAGTCCCAAAACGAGCCCCCCGCGCGCATGCACGGCGAACTCTGCAGCAGCAGCAGCAGCAGCAGCAGCAGCAGCAGCACACAACTCCTGCTGCTGCTGCTGCTGCTGCTGCTGCTGCTGCTGCTGGGGGTGCGGGTGGTGGGAGGGGTGCTGCTGCTGCTGCGGGTAGGGGTGCTGCTGCTGCTGCTGGTAGGGGTGCTGCTGCTGCTGCTGCTGCTGCTGCTAGTAGCGTTGCTGCTGCTGCTGCTGCAGCAGTGCTGCATCGCGAGATTAAATGTGTCAGTATTCTTTTAAAAGCTGATTTGGGGGGCCCGAAGTTGCAGGGTTTAGAATTTAGGGTTTAGGGTTTAGGGTTTAGGGTTTAGGCTGCTACGCAATTTCCAGAGGGCCCCAGGGCTGAGCCAGGTGCGGCATTAAACCCTAAACCCTAAACCCTTGAAGTTCACTGAACGCTGCGAATGTCCTTCGCCACTAAACCCTAAACCCTAAACCCTAAACCCTAAACCCTAACCACTGACCTGCATGCAAGCCACAAGATCGTCGCGAATCTTCGAGCAAGAATTCGAGGCCTCGCGGTGCTCCGCCTCGGGGCCCACGCGCAGAGACATTCCCACCCAAACCCTAAACCCTAAACCCTAAACCCTAAACCCTAAACCCTGATCCGCCTGAGGCTGTCGGGGGCCTCCTGCGCCGCACAGAGAGCAGCAGCAGCTGCAGTGGTTTGGAATTCCAGAAGAAGCAGCAGCATCAGGGTTTCTTCAGCTCAGCTCTGGCCTTGGGCTCCTAGGGTTTAGGGTTTAGGGTTTAGGGTTTAGGGTTTAGGGTTTAGGGTTTAGGGTTTAGGGTTTGGGCTCACGCGGACTCAGCTGTTTTCCCAATTCCGAATGAAGGCTGAAGAATAAAATGAGAAGAGGAAATGGATGAAGTGTACAGACAGCAGAGTGAAAAGTTGCGCGCCTCTTCAGGAATTCAGAAAAGACGAAAGAAGTGCCATTTCCGGTCTTTTTTGTTATTTTTTTGAGTAAAATAAATAAAAATAATAAATTATTTGTTTATTTCGGAAAAGAAAACGAAAAGAAGTTCATTTTGGCTTCTTTCAAGCTGCTTCCTTCGCCCGGGGGCCCCCGCCGGGTTGGGGGCCCCCTCTTCGTCGGGGGCCCCCAAGAAAGCCCTGCAAATGCCTTTTTTTGAACTAAAAGAATGTAAAAAGATCATTTAATTTAATTAAAAGGAAAAAGCCCAAAAAGAAAACAAAAAAATTAAATTAAATTAAAAAAGAAAAAGCGACAACGGCAGGATTCGAACCTACGCGGGCAGAACCCAATGCCTTAGCAGGGCACCGCCTTAACCACTCGGCCACGTTGTCGAATATGTTCTGAAAAGAACTTCATTTTCATTTAATTTAATTCATTTATTTTAATTAATTTAATTTAATTTGTTTAATTTAATTCATTTAATTTAATTTATTTAATTTAATTTGTTTTATTTAATTTGTTTTATTTATTTATTCTTTTCTTCCTTCGTTTCAATTTGTTGCACTTAAGTGAAATACTTCTCCCGCTGTGTCTGCGGCTGCCAGCGCCGCAGCGCGAAATCCATAAAAAAATGTCTTGTGCTCAAAATGGAAAATTAAATGCAAAAGATTTTATTTAATTTGAAAAAGAATTTAAAACAAAACTTTGAAAGGAAATTAAATCCCCAAAGAATTGTCTTTATCTCCGGCCTTTGCTGCTGAAAAGAAAGAACAAAAAAACATTTTTAAAAATTAAAATTGAAAAAAATCAACAAGTACGAAGACAACGTGGCCGAGTGGTTAAGGCGGTGCCCTGCTAAGGCATTGGGTTCTGCCCGCGTAGGTTCGAATCCTGCCGTTGTCGTTTTGGATTTTTAATTAATTTCGAATTTCCAGAAGGCCATTTGCTGCTTCTCTTTTGCTGCTGCTAGCTAGCTGCGAGCTCTTTGCTGCTGCTAGCTAGCTGCGAGCTCTTTGCTGCTGCTAGCTAGCTGCGAGCTCTTTGCTGCAGCTAGCTAGCTGTGAGCTACTTGCCAGAAAGCAATTTGCTGCTGCTCTTCTGCTGCAGCTAGCTAGCTGTGAGCAACTCGCCAGCAAACAACTAGCTGCTTGCTGCAGCTAGCTAACTTTGAGCTATGCAGGAAGCAAGAAGCTGCTTCTCTTTTGCTGCAGCTAGCTAGCTGTGAGGTAGTAGCTATAAAGCAATTAGCTGCTTCTGTGTTGCAGCTAGCTAGCTGTGAACAACAAGCCAGAAAGCAATTAGCTACATGTCTTTTGTTGCAGCTAGCTAACTCTGAGCTGCTTATGACTCTATGGGGTCTTTTTAAATCCAGGCGAACCCTGAGGCAGACACGACGCAGCAGCACAGACACCCGCAGCAGCAACAGCAGCAACAGCAGCAGCAGCATGAGCTGCAACAGCAGCAGCTGCTGCTGCAGCTGCTACACTACACGCCTCAACCTTTTGCACACTCGAAAATATTTGGAGTGGTAGAAAACTGCCCGTGAGCTGCAGCGCCGAAGGCCGCTTTCCGCATTTTGCTGGTTGGCTGCAATCTGCTGCCCCTCGGGCGTGTTTAGGGTCTGGGGTTTAGGGTTTAGGGTTTAGGGTTTAGGGTTTAGGGATTAGGGGAGAATGTTTCTTTGCATGTCTTCCGAAGCGGAGCAGCACGGGGCTTTGCACTGTAGCTCAAGTATTCACAAGGCCCACGCATGCAGGCCAAAAAGAAGTGCAAATAAATGTGCACATGGCCTAATTGCTATTTCTTTTCTTGTTGTCTTTTGTCTCCAACTTCTTTTTTTCAAAAAAAAATTCCAACTTTCCATCTTCTTCAAAGAACCCCCAACGCCCCACTAGCAGCACAGCTTCTGCCTTGCTTTGCGTCTGCTTCCGAGGGAGCTGCGGGTCTTCTCAGTGTGCAGGCTGAAGCTCTTCGCAGCAGCAGCAGCAGCAGCATCAGCAGCAGCAGTATCAGCGGCAGCAGCAGCAACAGCAACAGCAGAAGCAGCAGTAACAGCAGCAGCAGCAGCAGCAGCAGCAGAAGCGGGTCCTATGTTTTATTAGGCTGAGGGGGAGAGCCCAGAGGCAGGAGTTGGAGGCCCTCTGGCAGCCATTTGGACTTCTTCGATTTTGGGGCTTTGCTGCATGCAGAGCGAGTGGGGTCTAAGCCCCAAATATTTCTGAGGGCTTTTTTATTTTTCTCTTCCCAGCTTCAGAACTATTACTCCTTGCAGCAAATTAAAGCCATTTTAACTCCGAATTTCCGAAAATGAATCTTTTCTTTTCCCCCTTCTCCCCAGCACCAAAGCCCTCTGGCCCTGGCTGCCAGAGGGTTTAAAACTCCCTTTTAGGGTTTAATCTTTTGAGTTTTTTTAATTATCCTTCTTGATTTGATGACCCTGAAGAGCTTTTCTGGGCTACACTGGAGTGGGCCAAGAGCTCCCGGGGCTGAGAAATCGGGAAAAGAAGTTTGAGGAAAAAAGTTGCAAAAGTGATGAAAGCTCACTAAAAAGATATATTAAACTGAAGCAAAACAAATCAAAACTTTGCCCGTGCTTAAAGACCAACATATAGAAAAAAAATCATCTTCTCTTCCTCACAAGGAAAGAATGAGTTCCTCAGCTGGAGGCAGCCGCCGCAGCTGTGACGTGCTGCTGTTGCTGCTGTGCTGCTGCTGCTGCTGTTGCTGCTGCTGCTGCGGCGTTGTCTGGGGGCCATCTCCTGCTGCAGCGGCTAGCTGCCCGCGCTGCAGCGGCTGACTTGGGGCGGCCGTGGGGTGTCTGTACACCTGACGTACTGCGGGCAGGAATGCCACAGCGCATGCAGCGCTTCTGCTGCTGTACAGAATAGTGGAAAACAAAACTATTTCTGCAAGAAGGGAAGTTCAAATAGAAAGCAAAACCTTTCTGCAAGAAATGAAGTTCAAATAAAAAACAAAACAAAGAATAAGACCCGTAGAGGCTGGGGAGCTCCGTCCAGATCGAGAGAGTGGAACAGACTGTTAGAGTTCAGATACTTCAGTTTGCTTTCCGGAAACAAATTATTCTTTTTACATTTTTTGAAGTACTTTCCGCCCGCACAAGAAACTTGCTGGGCCCTAATGCCCTCAAGTTTCTGCAGTTAGGAATTTTAAGCTATCAAATTATCTCATATTTTTGTATTTAATTTGGTGGCTGAATCTCCGCTAAAGCAATATTATAAAACGGCATAAATGTTCCCAGTATTAAACTTGAATTAATATTGAAAAAGATTTCTTTTTTCAGACACTTTGAGGGGCCCCAGTAGGCCCCCTTCAGGGGCAGTATTTGCCTGCAAAAGCACTTGAGGGCAGATGGGGGCCCCCAAAGGTACTTTTGCTGCAGCATTTTGTTTGCTGCTGCGGTGCAGCAATAAGCTTCATATGTATAAAAAATATATAACCGGCTAGCTAGCTCTATTGGAGTGAATGGCTGACAAGTGCAACAGGAAAATGAACGCAGCAGCAGCAGCAGCAGCAGCAGCATCAGCACAAGTAGCAGCAGCACCACCAGAAACGGCAGCAGCAACAGCAGCAGCAGCAGCAACACTTCCACTACGAGTAACAGCAGCAACAGCAGGACCAGGAGCAGCAGCAGCAGCAGCAGCAGCAGCGAGTTTTGGCCCATGCAGAGCTTGCCCCCTGGCTCTCTCTGGTGGTCTTTTGCTGCGCTCGAAGACAAAAAGATTAAAAGAAATGCTTTCATGAGAAGCAAAGAGAAGGAGACAGAATGAAAGAAAAGCATTTAATCAGAAAAGAAAGATAAGGAAATAAAAATTGGAGGAAATCGACAACGTGGCCGAGTGGTTAAGGCGGTGCCCTGCTAAGGCATTGGGTTCTGCCCGCGTAGGTTCGAATCCTGCCGTTGTCGCTTTTTCGAATTTAAAACATTTAAAAAGTTTAAAGAGAATTTAAACAACAATTCAGAGTAGAGGGAGACCAGTAGAGGAGCCTGGAAGCTCGAGCTAGCTGCTGCTGCCTGCGCCTTGCTGCTGCTGCTGCTGCTGCTGCTGCTGCTGCTGCATGCGGCGAGCTATAGCGAGCTGCAGCAGAAGCACAAACAGAAAGAATTCGGCTTGTCAGACACAGCAGCAGCAGCCAGAGGCAGCAGCAACTCAGCTAGCAGCAGAAGCAGCAGCTGCTGCAGCAGCACGAAGTCGGGGTGTCTCCAAAGTTTACAGGGCATACAAATGGAAGCTGTGTAAAGACGCAACAGCAGCAGCAACCGCAGCAGCAGCAGACACAGCAGTAAAAGCAGCAGCAGCAGCATTCGCAGCAACAGCATCTGCAGCAGCAGCAGCCGTCCAGCTTTGCAAACCCTAGACTCTTTAGGTGCATGTACACTGCAGCAAGGAGGGTACGCCAGCTGTCAGCCCGGAATTCTTCAGGGAAAAGAATTCCACATTTAAAAAGAGTAAATAAAACAAATGAAGAAAGTAATAATAAATTAAAACTATTTCATTATAGTAAAGCCAAGAGCAGCAGATTAGTAGCTCACTCTTGGAGGGTTTAGGGTTTCGTCATCCATGATATTCACGCTGCACACGACTCAAGTGTTCAGGAATTAGGGTTTAGGGTTTAGGGTTTAGGATTTGGCTTTGACGGGGTTTAGCGCCGCCGGAGTAAACCCTAAACAGGGAGGTCTGCTGCGACTGCAGCAGCAAATCCTTTTTGGCTGCTGCTGCAGCAGCAAACCCTCTTTGCTGCTGCTGCAGCAGCAAACCCTCTTTGCTGCTGCTGCTAAATAGAAAATGAAAAGACAATTTTGCATGCAGCCCCAATTTCTGTTTTTCAAAATTTTTGAAGTTCTTAAAGACGCTGCTTTTGGTTTACTTTCTGCTGTAGAGAAAAGAAACAGCAATTCAGAAAAGTGAATAAATATACCATTTAATTGATTTGAAATAAATAGATATTCAACAAAGTAGACAAATAAACTAATTAATTAATTTAAAAAAAAGTAAATTATGAAGAGGTAGGACAACTCGTTGGAGCGGGCTCGCCAAAGAAGAAGAAAAGGAAAAAGCAAAGATGTCGAGAGTTCTTTAGAATGGAAGGAACTTAAGTGTTTAGGGTTTAGGGTTTAGGGTTTAGGGTTTGGCCTTTGTGGGGTTAAAATGCCAAAACACTGAATAAGAGAAAAAGTGTTTAAAAAGTGAACTATCTTTTGCTATTTGGATTTGCTGCGCTTTTGCTCAGCTGCATGCAGAAGGGGAAAAAGTAAAAAGTGAAAAAATAACGCGAAACTCTAAATTAGGGTTTAGGGTTTGGGGCTGTGTAGGGTTTGGGGCTGCAGTGGAGCTGGGGTTTGCTAGGGTTTAGGAATGCAGGACTAAACCCTAATTCGGGGAGTTTGCTGCGGCCTTCAGTTGCAAACCCTTGAGCACCCGCCTGAAACCCTAAACCCTAAAGTGTAAGTCACGGTGCGCCTCAAACCCTAAACCCTAAACCCTAGGTCTCGGTGCTGAAGCACTGGCACACTGGTGACTTTGTGAGGCAGTAGCCCTCTAGGGTTTAGGGTTTAGGGTTTAGGGTTTGGAATGGGGCGTTTAAAGTTGGCTGCCCCGCTGCGAGGGTTTAGAGTCGAATGTGCGGAAGCACTGGCTCGACGTTTGCGCGTTAGGGTTTAGGGTTTAGGGTTTAGGGTTTGGGATGCGCGCGGCTGGCAGAAGCGCTGCTGCCTGCGGTGTGTTTGCGCCCCGAGGGGCCAAATAGTACTTTAATTGAAATGGAAATATAAAAAGAAGAAAAAGAAAAGAAGAAAAGCAAAAGTGACTTCGGAAGCCACGCGGGAGGCCCCGTGGCGGCGAAGAGCGGTGGCCGAGGTGTACATACACCCGAATGTCGGGCTCAAAAAACGCCGTTTCGACTCTTTTTTCGCTCTTTTGTTGTTTAATTCTTTCAAATTAGTTTATTTTTATCGAAAAAAAGCGGAAAAGTCTTCAAAACCGCTAAAAGAGAGGCTCGGGAGTCCGCTTCGCGCCGCCAGCCGTAACACACTGGACCTTCGTCAAGCTCACTGATCCCCCTTTTTGTCAATTAGGGTTTAGGGTTTAGGGTTTAGTTTTAGGGTTTGCAATTTGCTGCCCACCTCAGAGTTCTCTTTCTTCCGGGCGTACGTACACCCTGGCCTCCAGCCGCCTCCGACCCGCAGCACACGTCGATCGCAGCAGCAGCAGCAGCAGCAGCAGCAGCAGCAGCAACAGCAGCAGCAGCAGCAGGCAACAGCGGCAGCAGAAGCCGCAACAGCAGCAGCAGCATCAACAGCAGCAGCAACAACGGCATCGGCAGCAGCACGCGAAGCCAGCGGCTCGTGTCGCTGCAAGCCAAACCCTAAACCCTAAACCCTAAACCCTAAACCCTCGGCGCACAGCCCAGAGCCATTGGAGGTCGCACTGTGCCCCTTGTATGCCAGCCGCGTTGCCCACGCCGCGGCCTAGGGTTTAGGGTTTAGGGTTTAGGGTTTAGGGTTTAGGGTTTAGGGTTTAGGGTTTAGGGTTTAGTGGGGGTTTAGGGTTTAGGGTTTAGGGTTTAGGGTTTAGGGTTTAGGGTTTAGGGTTTAGGGTTTAGGGTTTATGCAGGGCGCGGGAAACACCCCCGCGTTGGTGAACAGTTTGTTGACTTCGCTGTGCAACATTTCGCCCTTCTTTAGGGTTTAGGGTTTAGGGTTTAGGGTTTTAGGGTTTAGGGTTTAGGGTTTAGGGTTTAGGGTTTAGAGCGAGGATGTTTGACTTTTGGAGCGTCTTCCGCGACAGCAGCAGCACAGTTCGAGACTCCGACACTTCTGCTGCTGCTGCTGCTGCTGCTGCTGCTGCTCCTGTTGCTGCTTTCTTCGGAGGCCTTTTTAAGCAGCCCTCGGCCTCAGACCCTTCCTCCTGGAATGACTACACCACAGGTTAGGGTTTAGGGTTTAGGGTTTATGGTTTAGGGCTTTCAAGGGTTCTCTGTGGACTCGAGGGAAGTGCATAGTTTAGGGTTTAGGGTTTAGGGTTTGTTTTCTGGAGGCGCTTCGCGTTGAGGGTTTAGGGTTTTGGGGGATTAGGGCTAGCGCATAGCCAGCATACGAAGGGCTTGCTCCCCTAGGGTTTAGGGTTTAGGGTTTAGGGTTTAGGGTTTAGGGTTTAGGGTTTGTGTGCAGGTTACAGTTTGCCGGCGGAGGCAGCAGAAGTGCTGCAGGGGAAGCCGCCAGGTGTAGAGACACCAGCAGCAGCAGCAGCAGCAGCAGCAATAAAAGACGCAGCAGCAAAAAGAACAGAAGAAGAAAAGATAGACGCGGAAGGCATTGACGCCTGGACAGACACCAGCAGCAACAGCAGCAGCAGCAGCAGCAGCAGCAGCAGCAGCAGCAGCAGCAGCAGCAGCAGCAAAGTGGCGGACACGAGGTACTACGAAGTGTTGGAAGTTTCGCCAAATGCCTCTTTTGCAGAAATCAAAAAAGCTTATTATCGACTGGCCCTGAAGTGCCACCCCGACAAAAACCCCGGAGACCCCGAGGCCCACAAGAAGTTCCAGGCCATCGGTAAACCCTAAACCCTAAACCCTAAACCCTAAACCCTAAACCCTAGCCCTACGCCCTAGGTGCCCTGGCCGCTGGCGCGCAGGGGCGAGGGCCCGAGAGGGAGCGCCGAAACCCTAAACCCGCGGTCCTAGGGTTTAGGGTTTGGGGTTTAGGGCGGTGGTTTCCGCGGGTGCCGTCCCTAAACCCTAAACCCTAAACCCTAAACCCTAGAACGGAAGAGCACCAAACCCTAGACGCTGAAGCCCCAGCCCAGTCTAAACCCTAAACCCTAAACCCTAAACCCTAAACCCTAAACCCTTCAGAGTGGCTCTCGAGCGGCGGTTGGCGGCTCGCGTGCCTCTGCTGCTGCCGCGGGAAATCTGGCCCGCTAGGGTTTAGGGTTTAGGGTTTAGGGTTTAGGGTTTAGGGTTTAGGGTTTAGGGTTAAGAGTGTGTGTGTGTGTGTGGGCTGCTGCTGCACCTGGCGCTGGCCGCCGCTCGCCCGCCCCGCCGCTACCCGCGCGCAAACCCCAACCCCAAACCCCAAACCCTAAACCCTAAACCCTAAACCCTAAACCCTAAACCCTAAACCCTAGGAGAGGCTTACCAAGTTTTGAACGACCCCAAGAGAAGAAAAGATTATGACACTTTTGGAGTTAGTGCTACAAAGACAATAAACTTCATAGACCCTGCTTTGTTCTTCATGATGCTTTTTGGCTCGGAACAGCTGGACCCCTACACCGGTAAACCCTAAACCCTAAACCCTAAACCCTAAACCCTAAACCCTAGGGGCTGCTGGGCGGGGAGGTCTCCCGGAGGTTCGGGGCCCTGCGTGGGCGCAGGCGCGGGCGCTGCAGGAGGGGTTGTTGGCGAGCTGCAGCTGCTAGGGTTTAGGGTTTAGGGTTTAGGGTTTAGGGTTTAGGGTTTAGGGTTTAGGGTTTGTGGGCGCAGGCAAGCTCAAGATGGCGAAGCTGCTGGAAGTTTTGACCCAAGACGACTTCATGTCCACCGTCTCGGGAGTAAGCCCTAAACCCTAAACCCTGGGTCCCAAACCCTAAACCCTAAACCCCAAACCCTAAACCCTAAACCCCAGACCCTCAGTCCCAAGCGCCAAACCCTAAACCCTAAACCCTAGCGCCTCCATTCCGAGCGGCAGACGCTGCTTGACCGCCGCAAACCCTGGCCCCTCCCTCCCCCCCTCCACCCCCCAACCCCAAACCCTAAACCCTAAACCCTAAACCCTAAACCCTAATTCGGCGCTTCAGGGCGGCAAGGAGGGTTTGGACTTGCGGGAGGGAATTATGAAAGCTTTGGAAGAAGATCAAAAAAAAAGAGAAGTTTCTTTGGCTTTGCAACTTCGGGAAAAAGTGCAGAGTTTTGTGGAGGGAAATGAGGAGGTTTGGAAGCAGCAAATGCGCCACGAAGTCCGCAGTCTTTGCAAGGTCAGGGCGAGGGTTTAGGGTTTAGGGTTTAGGGTTTAGGGTTTAGGGTTTAGGGTTTAGGGTTTAGGGTTTAGGGTTTGGGGGTTTAGGGTTTAGGGTTTAGGGTTTAGGGTTTAGGGTTTAGGGTTTAGGGTTTAGGGTTTAGGGTTTATGCAGGGCGCGGGAAACACCCCCGCGTTGGTGAACAGTTTGTTGACTTCGCTGTGCAACATTTCGCCCTTCTTTAGGGTTTAGGGTTTAGGGTTTAGGGTTTTAGGGTTTAGGGTTTAGGGTTTAGGGTTTAGGGTTTAGGGGGGTTTAGGGTTTAGGGTTTAGGGTTTAGGGTTTAGGGTTTAGGGTTTAGGGTTTAGGGTTTAGGGTTTATGCAGGGCGCGGGAAACACCCCCGCGTTGGTGAACAGTTTGTTGACTTCGCTGTGCAACATTTCGCCCTTCTTTAGGGTTTAGGGTTTAGGGTTTAGGGTTTTAGGGTTTAGGGTTTAGGGTTTAGGGTTTAGGGTTTAGACCACTGCGAGAATAGTGACTGCGAAGGCCTCCAGGTGGCGCTTCACGAGGGGCAGTTTGGAAGACAGCGCAGCCAAACGTGGCGCGGTACTACGCGGACGCGAACGTAAACCGCCCGAGGCAGTATTGGGATTAGGGAGGCTAGAGGGCGAGGGTTTGGGCTAGACTGGTGCAAGAATTGGCGAAGCAAAAGATCGACTCTCTTTTGGAGAAACCATCGTGGAGTCTCTGGGCTGGGCCTACGCAAACTTCGCCGCGGCCTATTTGGGAGAAGTCCAAACTTATTGGGGTTTGGGGGCCACAGTGGCCAACATTCAGGCCACAGGCAGAGGCATCGGTAAACCCTAAACCCTAAACCCTAAACCCTAAACCCTAAACCCTAAACCCTAAACCCTGAACTGTAGACCCTGGGGGGCGTTGGGGTGCTGGGGGGCGCTGGGCGCCCAGGCGACGGGAGAGAAGCGGCTGGGAGAAGTAAAGTGGTGTTTTATGCTTGCCAGCTCTAAACCCTAATTTAGGGTTTAGGGTTTAGGGTTTAGGGTTTACTGTAGATGCGCCGCGCAGCCAGCAGACGCCCACAGACCTTTCGACATTTAGGGGCAACACCAAGTTCAGGCAGAGGCTCTCAGAAACCCTAAACCCTAGGCCCTAAACCCTAAAACCTAAACCCTAAACCCTAAACCCTAAACCCTAAACCCTTGAGGCGCGAGTCCTTCGTTTGGTTTTCTCGCCTCAGTTCCGCCGCGCACTCTGCGTCTTCCCCTCAAGGAATGAAATAATCTTTTCACCATTTATTTATTTATTTATTTATTTATTTATTTATTTATTTATTTATTTATTTATTTATTTATTTATTTTTATTTTTATTTTTATTTTTATTTTCAGGAAACACTCTGGCAATGGCCAAGTCGATGGTCCAAGCTGCTGTTGCTGCAACAGATATTCAGCAAAGACATGAACAAAAAAAAGAAGAGGGAAACTTGCCTAATAGACTCGACACGCAAGACGTAAACCCTAAACCCTAAACCCTAAACCCTAAACCCTAAACCCTAAACCCTAATTCCTAGGCACTGGGCCCTGGGCCGTAGACTTAGATATTCAGCAAAGACATGAACAAAAAAAAGAAGAGGGAAACTTGCCTAATAGACTCGATACCCAAGACGTAAACCCTAAACCCTAAACCCTAAACCCTAAACCCTAGGCGGTAGACTCAGATACTCAACACTAAACACTAAACCCTAAACCCTAGTCTTAAATGCTCAGCAGGGACACGAGCATCGTAAGAAGGAACTTCACCATACAGATTCGACAC
>NW_013655168.1:23305-33305 GCF_000499385.1 Eimeria necatrix
ATTTATTATTTATTTATTTATTTATTTATTTATTTATTTATTTATTTATTTATTTATTTATTTACCAGTGGTGATTCCCCCCAGGGTGCCTCCTGCGTGGTTAGTTTTGGGTTTTATATTTTTTGCTTTTTTTTGGAGTTTTTTCATTTTCAAAAAAAATTCTTTTTTTTCTTTTTCTTCTTTTTCATTTTCCACTTCGTGGAGTTCGCAGCGAGGCTCGAAGCAGCCCCGAGGCAGCAAAAACGAAACGCTGCTGCTGCTGCTGCTGCTGCTGCTGTTGCTGCTGCTGCTGTTGCTGCTGCTGCTGTTGCTGTGGCTGCTGCTGCTGTTGCTGCTGTTGTGGTTGCTGCAGTTGCTGCTGTTGTGGTTGCTGCTGTTGCTGCTGTTGTGGCTGCTGTTGTTGTTGCTGTCGTTGCTGTTTATGCTGCTGTCGTTGCTGCTGCTGCTGCTGCTGCTGTCGCTGCTGCTGCTGCTGCTGCTGCAGCTGCTGCTGCTGCAGCTCTCGAAGCAGTCGTTGTGCTGCAGCCCTGTGGCTTCTGTTGCTGCAAATCCCTCGCCCATCTGCAAAAATAAAACCAAAAGAATTTAAATAAATAAATAAACTAATTTTAAAAAATGAAATAATAATAGTAATAATAATAATAATAAAATGATGTTGCAATAATAATAATAATAATAATAATAATAATAATAATGATAATAATGAAAAAAGAAAAGTAATTGAAAGAAAACAAACTGAAGAAGCAACTGCGGGCAAACAAAAAAAGAAAAAGTAAAAATAAAAATAAAAGGAAAATAAAAAGAATAATAAATGATAAAAAGGAAATAAAACAAAAGGAATAAATGAAACTAAACCCTAAACCCTAAACCCTAGACAGAAACGAGAAAGAAAATGAAGAAATGAAACGGAGGAACAGCTAAACCCTAAACCCTAAACCCTAAACCCTAGAGCAATTGAGAAGAGCAAGAAGACGGAATGGGCAGAAGGGGGGAATATAAAACAAAATAAATCCTGAAATTAAATTAAAAAGAATTAAATTAAATATTAAATATTAAATTAAGTCAAATTAAATTAAATTAAAATTAATTAAATTAATTAAATTAATTAAATCAAGAAAAAGAAAAATAGTGAAAAATATTCCAAACGCCCTACGAGCCTCTGTGGTAAACGCCGAGGGTTTAGGGTTTAGGGTTTACTTAATTCTTGGTTGGATTTTGTGGTTTAGGGTTTAGGGTTTAGGGTTTAGGGTTAGGGTTTAGGGTTTAGGGTTTACTTCGAAAGCCTTGACTGCAGGAATGGAAAACATCGCATGCGCCAGCAAAGCTGGCAACTTATCAAACACAGGCTCTCCTGCACCAAAACCCTAAACCCTAGACCCTAAACCCTAAACCCTAAACCCTAAACCCTAAACCCTAAACCCTAGGAGGTTTGCAAGTCCCCGTGCCCAGAGCCAGCTCTGTGCTGCAGCCCTGTGCGCGGCTTCTGGGCCGCTCTGCTAAACCCTAAACCCCAAACCCTAAACCCTAAACCCCAAACCCTAAACCCTAAACTCCAAACCCTAAACCCTAAACCCTAAACCCTACCAAGGCCTTGGGGAGGGTTTTGAATGACGCAGGAAACGGCGCCTCCCACAGAATCTCCTGCTGCTTTGACCTGCAGCAAAACAAAAAAAGAAAATTTAAATTAATTTAAATTAATAAATTAACTTAAATTAATTTAAATCGATTTAAATTTATTTAAATTAAGGGTTTAGGGTTTAGGGTTTAGGGTCTAGGGTTCAGCGTCTAGGGTTTAGTGTTCAGGGATTAGGGTTTAGGGTTTAGGGCCGAGGGCCAAGGGTCTACGGGTCAGGCTCTACTGTTCAGAGTCTAGGGTTAGGATCTAGGGTTAGTTTCTAGGGTTTAGGGTTTAGGGTTTAGGGTTTAGGGTTTAGGGTTTACCTCGAGGAGGAGTCGGGCCATTTGGACTGCAGTGGGGACGTGTGGGCATCTGGTGTGTACGTACAGCTGATTCTCCGAATTGGGATTTTCTGTTTTTTCATTTTTAACTTCATTTTCCTTCACTTCCCCTTGCTGCTGCTGCTGCTGCTGCTGCTGCTGCTGCTGCTGCTGCTGCTGCTGCTGCTGGGGCTGCTGCAGCAGCTGGCGGAGGCGCAGCAGCGCAGGTGTACGTACACCGGGGAAGCAGCAGCCGCTGCTGCAGCAAAGGAGGTTTTTTTGCAAGTCGAACAAAACCCTTCCTGCTGCTTCGACAGCAGCAGCAGCAGGAGGCTGCAGCAGCAGCTGCTGCAGCGCAGCAGCAGGAACAGCAACGGGGCCCAAAGAACTCACGAAAGCAGCAACAGAAACCCCACAAACTCTCCGCAACAAAGAAGACTCCACAACTGCTGCTGCTGCTACTCTTGCTGCTGTTTCTCTCGCGCTGCTGCGGCCCCCCCCGCTGCTGCTGCTGACTCCGTACTTCAGCAAGTAAGTCCAGTCCGCATGCCCCGGCCGCGGGATCCCTGCTGCTGCTGCTGCTGCTGCTGCTGCTGCTGCTGCTGCTGCTGCAGCAGGGGGCTCCGCAGCAGCAGGGCCTGCTGCAGCGTTGTCCTCTGCGTCCGCAGCAGCAGCTGGCTGTGCTGCTGCTTCCGCAGCAGCAGCGGCGGCGGCGCCCGGCTCTCCCGCTGCAGCAGCAGCAGCAGCAGCAGCAGCAGCAGGTGCAGCAGCAGCAGCAGCAGCAGCAAAGCCGAGGCTGTCGTAGTCTTGGGGGCGAATGTCTTTGTTGCGAATCAGAAGAGCCACAGGAGACCCCAGAGTGAGCCCGTGCTGCACCCCGCTGAGCACTTCTGCTGCGTCCGGCTCGCTCCTGCTGCTGCTGCAGCAGCCTGCTGCTGCTGCTCCCGGCCGCCGCCGCTGCAGCTGCTGCTGCACGCAGCAAAGACACAGCGGCAGCCCCGCGGGGAGGCCTTCGATGCTGCAGCCAACTGCAGCGCCGTGGGACTCCCCGAAGGTGGACACTCTCAGGAGGGTCCCGAAGGTGGACATTGCGGGGCTCCGGAAGCGACTTCGAAGCCTAAAAACAGATTCTAAACCACTAAAAGTGATTTTAAATCAAAAAATTGGTCTATTTAAACCCAAAAATGCAAAAAAAGCGCGAAAAACTAGGGCGAACGAGCCTTTTTGCAAAATGGAGGAGGGCGGGGGGCGGGGTAAGCAGCCAACGGGAGGCCGCTGGAAGGCCAGAAAAAGCTAAAAGTTATTTTAAAAGAACTTTTAAAGTTTTATTCTGTTTCAAAACGAACTTTTGAATTTTTATTCCGCAAAAATTCCCCGTGGGAAAAGAGAAAATCGGCGGATCGCCAGTAGAACTGGCGAGCAGCCCGGCGGAGGGGCCCCACGGCCGACAAAGGGGGCCCCAGTTGTCCATTTTAGACTTTCAAGTCCGTAAAAAACAATAAAAGTTTAAAACTAAAAGTAAAAATTCTTCAATTTGCTCAAAATTTGCTTTTAAAGGGTTTTCTTGAGACAGCGGGCGTTGCCGTTTCGAAGATCTCTGAGGTGTAGATACACTCCGGAAGATCGGCCGCTGCGCCGGCGCAGCTTTCGAAGTTTCAGTTTCGTTTTTTTGAGGTTTTGCGGAGGAAATAAAACAGATCTTTGTTGGGAAATTAATTTCAATTCAAGTTTTCCGAATTTCCTGAATTTTTCCGGAAACTCGGACGGCCGCCGCAGCGTTCTTTCCAGGATCTCGATTTCCTTGCTCGGAGCCGCGGATCCGGGTGGGAACTTGTGGATTTCGCGGCCTAAATTGATTTTCTTTCTTTTCATTTTCTTTTAACTTCAAAACAAACTTCTTTTCGAAAACTTTCAACAGTTTTTTCCGCAGCTTTCCTTCCTTTCCGCCGCAGGTTACCCCGGTGCACAGCAGCAAGCCCCGAGGCGCTGTCTGCGAGCAGCAGGCAATTCAAGTTCGTTTCGACTCTGTGCCGCTTAATTACTTTCTGCAACAAATCAAATCCAATTCAATTTAAATTCAAAAGAAGTTTTTCCAGTTTTTCTCTTTTTTTCCTCTTTTCTTCCTCGCGAGTTAATTTGTTTTGCAGCCAGCGAGTCACCGCAGCAGCCGCGCCAGCTGTACGTACACCTCACGAAGTTTCTACAAAACTTCGCCAGCTCTGCGCAATGAAGTCAATATTCATATTTATTTAATTGAAATGAAATAAATGGGAATATTTCTGCAAACAAAGGTTCTAGAGGCCCAGGTGTACGTACACCCCAAGTTGAACCGCTCCAACTACCCAAAATGCAGCCACAGGAAGCAGCCTCAGCAGCAGCAGCAGCAGCAGCAGCGGAAGCGCCACCGGCAGCAGCAGCAGCAGCAGCAGCGGAAGCGCCAGCGGCAGCAGCAGCAGCAGCAGCAGCAGCGGAAGCGCCAGCGGCAGCAGCAGCAGCAGCAGCAGCAGCAGCAGCAGTAGATGGAGGTTCGGAAGCCGCAGCAGCAGCTGCAGCAGCAGCAGCAGCAGCAGCGCCAGCAGCAAAAGCGGCATCAGCAGAACCAGCGGCAGCAGCAGCAGCAGCAGAAGGCACACCGGCAGCAGCAGCAGCAGAAGACACAGCAGCAGCAGCAGCAGCAGAAGACACAGCAGCAGCAGCAGCAGCAGCAGCAGCAGCAGAAGCAGAAGAAGACGATGATGAAACTAAAATCTTACTTGAATCCGAAACTAATTTGCATTTAAATAATTTTTCTTCGCATCCAAATAAAGAAAAACTTCAAAGAATTTTGGAAAGAAGAAAAAGAGCTCAACGCAGAATTCAAGAGGCCAAAGATGGAGGCAAACCCTAAACCCTAAACCCTAAACCCTAAACCCTAAACCCTCAAGCAAAACCCTAAGCCTCGCACGAGCCAAAACCCTAAACCCTCAGACGAGCCCAAACCCTAAACCCTCAAACGAAACCCGAAACCCTCGTACAAGCCCAAAACCTAAACCCTCTGACGGAACCTTAAACTTTACACGAGCCCAAACCCTAAACCCTAAACCCTAAACCCTAAACCCTCAAACGAAGCGCTAAACCCTCCTACAAGCCTAAACCCTAAACCCTAAACACTAAACCCTCAAACGAAGCGCTAAACCCTCGTACAAGCCTAAACCCTAAACGTTCAAGCTAAACCCTCAACGCTCAAACGTAAACCCTAAACCCTTGAGCCTCAAGCCTAAACCCTCACGATAAACCCTAAACCCTCGCAGTAAAGCTCTAGCTCTCAGGCTAAAACCTGAACTCTCACGCTACGCCTCAAACCCTAGAGCCTCACACTAAACCCTAAACCCTAAACCCTCAGACTAAACCCTAAGCCCTAAACCCTAAACCCTCAAAACTGGATCCCTGGCTTTAGAATAAACCCTTTTCCTGAATTTATTTCTTAAAACTAGAAACTCTATCAACCCAAGTGGCGTCTGATAGTGCGGACTGCGCCTAGGGTTTAGGGTTTAGGGTTTAGGGTTTAGGGTTTAGGGTTTAGGGTTTAGGGTTTGCGGATCAGGGCCGGCTGTTGCGAGCAGCGCGGAAGCACCGAAGGGCTGCGACGCGGAAGAAGCAGCAGCAGCAGCAGCAGCAGCAGCAGCAGCAGCAGCAATCGAAGCAGAAATAAATATTAGTTTTGAAAAGTTAAATAAAATGAAAAATGAATTTCAAGAAAAGATCGAGGTTTTGAAAACCTCCTTCAAAAACCGCCGGCAGCAGCAGCAGCACGAAGACGAAATGAAGGCCAAAGGCAACTTCCCAAACCCTAAACCCTAAACCCTAAACCCTAAACCCTAAACCGTGGGTACGGGGGTTTAAGGCGCAGCCTACGCCCTGGCTGTTTAGCTTCCGCCGTAGTCCACCCGTAGAAACTAGCGTTTGGAGTTTAGGGTTTAGGGTTTAGGGTTTAGGGTTTAGGGTTTAGGGTTTAGGGTTTAGGGTTTAGGGTTTTTGGTGGTTTTCGAAGGCATCAGCGACCAAAAGGAAGAACTTGCCGATACAGTCGCTCTCATGAATGCAGAATACGAGGCTCTGAGGGTGCAGGCAGACAGTAAACCCTAAACCCTAAACCCTAAACCCTAAACCCTAAACCCTAAACCCTAAACCCTAAACCCTAAACCCTAAACCCTAGGCCTAAGACTCGAAGCTGTAAACTCCAAATTGTTGTTTTATAGCTTTTAACCTACGAAGCAAACTGTCAAGCCAACTCGCAGATTCAAACGCCACGTTTTGATTATTTCAGGGATTAGGGTTTAGGGTTTAGGAGGGTTTAGGGTTTAGGGTTTAGGGTTTAGGGTTTAGGGTTTAGGGTTTAGGTTTGGGGATTTAGGGTTTTCAGCCGTCTGCAGGTGAGCTACTGCGGCTTGAACATGTGATGCTCCAGCAGAGGAAACAAGTACTGGTAAAGAACTCAAACCCTAAACCCTAAACCCTAAACCCTAAACCCTAAACCCTAATGGCTGTTCTTCAAATGTTAAGGGGAGGTTTTTTTGTCACCACAGGACGCATTTAAAGTAGAAATCGACAAGTTGTTTGAAAAAAGGAAAAACATGGCGAGCTCAAACCCCAAACCCTAAACCCTAAACCCTAAACCCTAAACCCTAATTCCTAAACCCTAGGCCGCAGGCCTATTATGCTTCTTTGTAGCCTCGCGCTTTGCAAAACCTAAACCCCAAACCCTCCCCTCTGCCCCCTGAATCCCAATCCCCCCAAGCCTAAACCCCAAACCCTAAACCCTAAACCCTAAACCCTAAACCCTAAACCCTAATTTCAGGAGGAGCACGAGATTCTGGAGCAAAGAGAAGAAAGGAGAAAAGCGGGAAAAGCGCAACTTGAAAAAGAAAGAATAGAAAGTCTGCAAGCAGCTTCCGACATAAAGGCCCAGCAGCGGCAGCACTTGGAGGTACAAACCCTAAACCCTAAACCCTAAACCCTAAACCCTAAACCCTAAACCCTAAACCCTAAACCCTAAACCGCGGAGTTGCGGGCGGAGCTGTTGCCAGATAGGGCCTACGCGTTTGTGGTTTTCCGTTTCTTCCCTTTGCTCTTTGGGGCTCCAAAAGCTGCCTAGGTTTTAGGGTTTAGGGTTTAGGGTTTAGGGTTTGGGGTTTAGGGTTTAGGACGAAGCGCGGTCCCGCGTTTGACCCTCGGGCTTAGCGTGGAGGGTTTAGGGTTTAGGCCCGCGCCGGCAGCCCCGAGCGCGCGCTCGAGGCCCAGGGTTTAGGGTTTAGGGTTTAGGGTTTAGGGTTTAGGGTTTAGGGTTTAGGGGAGGAACTCCCGGGGTTTACAGAGGAGGGTTTCGAGCCGCGTCGCCGCCCCCCCGCACCCACCCCGCGCGCAGCACCCACCCCGTGTGGTTTAGGGTTTAGGGTTTAGGGTTTAGGGTTTAGGGTTTTGCGCGCAGGAGCTGGAGCTGCAGCTGGAGGGTTTGGTGGCTGCGTGTCAGCTGCGGCAGCAAAAGCTGCAGTTCAACGTTTTGCTGCTGCTCGAAAGAAATAAAACAAATTCTTTTCTTCTTTCGAAACAAAAAAACAAATTAAATCTTTCCCGCGAGGGTTTGACTTCCATTGCTGCCAAGTTCCGAACTCTCCGCAAAAAATACCTGTATTACGCAAACCCTAAACCCTAAACCCTAAACCCTAAACCCTAAACCCTAAACCCTGAGCGCTACGGGGTGGGCGCTGCGCGCTGGGTGGGTGGGGGTGGCGGCGACGCGGCTCGAAACCCTCGTCTGTAAACCCAGGGAATTCCTCCCCTAAACCCTAAACCCTAAACCCTAAACCCTAAACCCTAAACCCTAAACCCTAAACCCTAGGCCTGCGGCCTGCTGGCTTGAGATGCAAAACCCCTTTGGCTTTCTCCCAGAATCCAGGCGAGCCGCGCCGCGGGCGCTAGCAGCTAGGGCCTACGGTTTAGCGTTTAGGGTTTAGGGTTTAGGGTTTAGGGTTTAGGGTTTAGGGTTTGGGTTCAGGCTGGAAAACCTGCAGGCCAGCGCGGACTGCCGCAGGCTCTGGGCCCAACACGAGGGTTTACAAAAAGCCTTTTTGGGAAAACAAAAAAACTATTTCAAACTTTACAAAAGACTTTTGGAACACAGCGAAGCCGAAGTCCAAACCCTAAACCCTAAACCCTAAACCCTAAACCCTAAACCCTAAACCCTAAACCCTAAGCGCCGGGCCCTGCGCCGTGGACTGCCCTCACGCACGCCCGCGGCCCACAGGCTTCAGCCTAAACCCTAAACCCTAAACCCTAAACCCTAAACCCTAAACCCTAAGCCCTAAACCCTAAGCCCTAAACCCTAAAGAGTGGTTGCGCGACGCACGCCCCCAGCCTAAACCCCAAGCCCCCGTTCCGCAGCCCCAAGCCGCGCCCGCAAGCCTACCCCTAAACCCTAAACCCTAAACCCTAAAAAAGGGTTTGCGCGCAGATAAGCGAGCTGACGGGAGCCGTGGCTGCGGCGGACGCGGCAATTCAC
Source organism: Eimeria necatrix (assembly GCF_000499385.1). Classification (NCBI taxonomy): domain Eukaryota; phylum Apicomplexa; class Conoidasida; order Eucoccidiorida; family Eimeriidae; genus Eimeria; species Eimeria necatrix. Next base: position 31,782 of record NW_013655168.1, read on the forward strand.
GAAGAGGTTTTGAATTATAAATATTTAATTCCAAAAGAAGAAGTGGAAGAAAGTTCGGAGGTTTTGAAAGAAAGAATGAGCAGCAGCAGCGGGGCGAAGGGCAGCAGCAGCAGGAAGACTTCGGAGAGTTTGCTGCTGCTGCAGCAGCAGCAGCAGCGCAACAGCAGCAGCAGCAGCAGCAACCCAAACACCAGCAGCAGCACTTCCACCGAATTCATCTTTTCCCAAATCAAAGTCAAAAAGGCGCTGCTGCTCATCCGACAAACCTGCGGCTTCCTTCTCGACGCCAACGTCAGGCTTTAGGGTTTAGGGTTTAGGGTTTAGGGTTTAGGGTTTAGGGTTTGGGGTTTGGGGTTTGGGGTTTGGGGTTTGGGGTTTGGGGTTTGGGGTTTGGGGTTTGGGAGTTACGGCTTAGGGTTTACGGTTTGGGGGTTAGGGCATAGGATGCAGCTTTGGGTTTTGGGGTTTAGGGTTAGGGTTAAAATTTTAGGGTTTAGGGTTTAGGGTTTGGGGTTTGGGATGCAGCCACCTGCCTGCACCCCAAACCCTAAACCCTAAACCCTAAACCCTAAACCCTACACCCTACACAACGCTTATTAGGCAGTAGCGCGTAGGCGCTGCACCAGTCTTTGCAGAACGCACCGCACAAACCCTAAACCCCAAACCCTAAACCCTAAACCCTAAACCCTAAACCCTAAACCCTAAACCCTAATTGTGTGTGTCTGCAGCACCGCGACCTTCCTGAATTCCTCACAGAAGAGCAAAAGTGTTTTTTGCAGATTTTGCATTTGTTGGAAATAATTGGAGTGGAAACGAAAAAGGACTTAGTCCTTCTCATTGACCTTTTCTACAAAGGTCCAAACCCTAAACCCTAAACCCTAAACCCTAAACCCTAAACCCTAAACCCTAAACCCTGCACGGGCTCTCTCCGCAGCCGGAAAACGAGGACTTGCGGCAGCAGCCCCGCTGGCCCGCCGCCAGCTTTCAAGGGTTTAGGGTCCAGAACCCTGCGCCTAGGGTTTAGGGTCTAGGGTTTAGGGTTTAGGGTTTAGGGTTTAGGGTTTAGGGTTTGGGTGGCCAGGGCAAGACGCCGACGACGACTCGCTCTACACGGAAGCGGATGACGTTTTAAAACTGTTGGAAGAATTTCAAGAAGCAAAAGCAGCAATTGATTTCGAACTTGCTGCAGAACAAAGCAACAAACGAAAGGCAAACCCTAAACCCTAAACCCTAAACCCTAAACCCTAAACCCTAAACCCCAAGCGCTAGGCGCTAAAGGCTGGCAGAGAGCCAAGCCCTCTCAGAAGCAGCCTAGGGTTTACAGCAGCAGCTGCGGCGGTGCAGCGAGCCGGCGCAGGCTGCACCCTAGGGTTTAGGGTTTAGGGTTTAGGGTTTAGGGTTTAGGGTTTGCAGGGCAAAGAAGAGTCGCAGCAAGAAACTTTCAAACGACTCAAGCAAGAAGTGCAAAGAAGGTTTGCAGCTTTTCCAAACCCTTTGCCGCCTTCCAGGCAGAAGGTTTGGGAG
>NW_013655168.1:40805-45931 GCF_000499385.1 Eimeria necatrix
AATTCAAAAAGATTGAAACAAATTTGAATTTAAAACGAATGAAATAAATTTTAATTCAAAAAGATTGAAATAAAGTTGAATTTTAAAAGATTGAAATAAACTTGAATTTAAAAAGAATGAAACAAATTTGAATTTAAAACGAATGAAATAAATTTTAATTTAAAAAGAATGAAGTAAATTTGAATTTTAAAAGATTGCAATAAATTTGAACTCGAAAATATTGCAATAAAGTTGAATTCAAAAAGAATGCAATAAAGTTGAATTAAAAAGATTGAAATAAATTTGAATTCAAAAAGATTGCAATAAACGTGAATTTAAAAAGATGGAAATAAATTTGAATTCAAAAAGAATGAAATAAACTTGAACTAAAAAAGATTGAAATAAAGTTGAATCAAAAAGAATGAAATAAAGTTGAATTTAAAAGATGGAAATAAATTTGAATTAAAAAGATGGAAATAAATCTTTTCTGCTGCAGACTGCTGCGGAGACGCAGCCAATTTGCTGGCGAAGTCTCACAAAGAAAAAGACAAAAAGATTTCCAAAGTTTTGAATTTTCATTTTTTGTTTTCTGCAATTGAAGATGCAGAAGAGTCTCGGCTAAGAATGGCTTATTCTTGCATGCGGGTGAGTTTATTTATTTAATTGTTTGGACTTTTTGAATTTAATTTTCTTTTTTGAGTTTGTTTTTGAATTTAAATTCATTTAATTACATTTTATTCTTTTTGCTGCAGTTTGGTTCGTTGGGTTCCACTTTGTTTGAACTTAATTGCAATTCAATCTCTTTTAATTCAATTTGATCAACTTATTTCAATTTGTTTCAATTTATTTCCATTTGTTTCAATTTATTTCAATTTATTTCAATTTATTTCCATTTGGTTTCATTTATTTCAATTTATTTCAATTTATTTCAATTTATTTCAATGTATTTCAATTTATTTCAATTTATTTCAATTTATTTCAATTTATTTCAATTTATTTCAATTTATTTCAATTTATTTCATTTTATTTCATTTTAATTCCATTTAATTCCATTTAATTCAATTTAATTCAATTTAATTCAATTAAATAAATGAGTTTATTTTAATTTAATTTTAATTTATTCAATTAATCAAAAAGAGTTTATTTTAATTTAATTTTTATTTGATTGTTTTCATTTCATTTAAATTCGATGCATTCAGTTAATCAAATATTTTCGATTTGAAGTCAATCTTTATTCAACTTATTTAAATTCAATTAAATTTATTTAAATTAAATTAAATTTATTTAAATTAAATTAATTTATTTAAATTGAATAAACTTTATTTGAATTAAATTAAATTTATTTAAATTAACTGTATTCAAATTAAATAAACTTTATTTTCATTAAATTAAATTTAAATTAAATTAAATTTATTTTAATTAAATTAAATGAAGTTAATCTCAAGTAAATCAAAGTGAGGCTTTAAAGGAACTAAATTGAATTCGTTTGATTTGAATTAAATCAAAGTAAAAAAGATTAAATTAAAATGAATTATTATTTTGAATTAATATAATTAATTTAAATTTAATTAATTTAAATTTAATTAATTTAAACCGAATTCGATTATATTTGTTTGTCAATTAAATTGAATTTATTTAATTAAATTTGATTTGTTTGATTGTAATTAAATTGAATTAATTTATTTTGAGTTCTTTCGAATTAAATAAATTAAAATAAATTGTTTTAATTTGAATTAAATAAATTCGAATTAAAACAATTTCAATTCTTTTGAATTAAATCAAAGTGAACAATTTGAATGGATCAAATTAATGCATTTGAATTTAAATCCATTTGAAGAATTTCATTTAATTAAATTTAATTATTTGAAATTCAATTTAAATTAAAATAAGTTGAATTGTTTGTTCTGATTGCTTGAATTGAAATAATTGAATTTCTTCAAATCCATCAATTTAAATTCAATTTTATTTAAATTTAATTTTATTTGAATTGAATTTTATTTAAATTTAATTAATTCAAAATTCAATTTAATAATTAAATTTAAAATATTTTAAATTTCTTTTTTATTTTTATTTTCCAAGTTGCTCCATAGCCCCGAAATTGAATTTCAAATCTTTTTTCTTTTGAATTCAAATTTGTTCTTTTAAACGCAATTAATCTCCAAATTATATTTTAAAATTAAAAACCATTTATTTATTTATTTATTTATTTATTTATTTATTTATTTATTTATTCCTAAGTAGCATATAGCACTAGAATTCAAGTTTCTTTTCTGCAATTTGTTTTCTTTTGTTCATTTTTTGAATTAAAAAAAAATATTTTTATTTTTTTTTGTCTTCAGGAGGCCTTAAAACTGACGGAAGAAAATTCAATTTCCTTCGAAACTGTTGCCCAGTTTGTGAAGAAGCAAATGAAGAACAGCAGCAGCAGCAGCAGCAGCAGCAGCAGCAGCAGCAGCAGCAGCAGCAGCAGCAGCAGCAGCAGCGCGAGCGTGGACTATTTGTACAAGTTGGTGAGTTTTGAAGGCAAAAAAATAATTCAACTAAAAAGAAATGATAAAACCTGACAAATAAATAATAAGGGAATAAAGAGTAAAGAAATAAATAAAAGAAATAAAAGAAATAAAAGAAATAAAAAAGAAATAAAATAAAAATAAAAAAGAAATAAATGCAACTTGCTGCTCAGGCCAAAGCGACTCTGTGGCACTGGAACCCCGAAGTGGAATTTGGCGGAGAAAAAGAAGAAAAAAAAGAAAAAGAAAAAAACGAAAAAGAAAAGGAAAAAGAAAAGCAAAAAGGAGACAAAGAAGGGGCAAAAGAAGAAGAAAATGAAGGAGAAAAAGAAGAAAAAGAAGGAGAAAAAGAAGAAGAAAAAGAAGAAGAAAGAGAAGAAGAAAAAGGAGAAAAAGAAGAAGAAAAAGAAGAAGAAAAAGAAAAAAAAGAGAAAAAAAAACTTTTGGAAAAAACTGCAAAACTCGCCAAGTTCAAAGCCCTCAAAGACACTTTTTTGGCCAACAGAAAATGGCGCTGCGGCGCCCCAGCAGTTCTTTACGGCAGCAGCAGTTTTGCAAAAAGTGGAAAAGACTTTTAATTGTTTTTTCAAACTTCGCTAGGGTTTAGGGTTTAGGGTTTAGGGTTTAGGGTTTAGGGTTTAGGGTTTAGGGTTTAGCGTTCAGGTCGCTTTAGTTCGACTCCGCCAGTTCTTCGCGGCCTCCCAGGGCTAGGGTTTAGGGTTTAGGGTTTAGGGTTTAGCGTTTAGGTCGCTTTAGTTCAATTCAGTTCAGTTCTTTGCTGCCTTGGAGGGCTTAGGGTTTAGGGTTTAGGGTTTAGGGTTTAGGGTTTAGGGCCGGGCTTAGTTCTTTTTTCAGCTTTTCAATTGGCTTTGTGAAGTTCGATTCGGCTTTAAATCAATTTTATTCATTTGAGGTTTATTTCAACTTTTAATTAAATTTGATTTAATTTGATTTGATTTGATTTAATTTAATTTAATTTAATTTAATTTAATTTAATTTAATTTAATTTAATTTAATTTAATTTAATTTAATTTAATCTAATTTAATTTAATTCGAAGTCTAATTCCGGATTTTCAACTGTGGAATTAATTAGCTTTTCGAATTCGATTTTAATTTATTTTTAAGTTTTTCTTTTTAAGTTTTTGTTTTCAACTTTTAAATTTATTTAATTCCAATTAAAGACTTCAATTAAATTCAAATTCAAAAAGACTTTTAAATTAATTCAAAACAATTCAATTTAAGATTTAATTTTTTATTTTTGACTTTAAAATGAATTAATTCAATTTAATTAAATTGAAGATTTGATTTTTAATTTTCAATTTTAAATTAAATTATTTTAATTCAAAACGATTCAATTAAATTCATATTTAAAAAGCGCAGCAGCCCTTTGAGTTTTTTATTTTAAATTAAAATTAAATTAAATTAAATAATTAAATTTTGGATTTAAAATAAAATTTATTCGACATTTAAAACAATTCATTTGCAGATTTATTTAATTTAAAACAATTTAATCTTTTAAATGAACTAAAAACAATGTAATCTTTTAAATGAATTAAAACAATTTGGAAAAGAAAAAACTTTTAAATTAAATCGAAATTAAAAAACTCATTTTTCATCTTTTGGACAATTTTATTCTTTTGCTGCTTCTTAATAAAACAAACTTGAAAATAAAAACCTTTTAGTTCATTTAATTTATTAAATTTATTAAATTTATTAAATTTATTTAATTTATTTAATTTATTAAATTTATTTCATTATTTCATTTATTTCATTTATTTCATTATTTCATTTATTTCATTTATTTCACTTATTTCATTTATTTACATTATTTAATTCATTTCATTTGTTTTATTATTTAATTCGTTTTATTTATTCCATTCATCTAATTATTTAATTTATTTCATTGATTTCATTTAATTCATTTTTGTCGTTTGTAAATAAATTAAATTAATGTATTTATTTAATTTAATTTAATTTAATTGATTTAATTAATTTAATTGATTTAATTAATTTAATTGATTTAATTAATTTAATTTATTTAATTCATTTAATTGATTTAATTTATTTAATTTATTTCACTTACTTCACTATATTTAACTGTTTTTACCTATTTAAACTGTGTACTCCATTTATTCCATTATTCCATTTCTTTTATTAATTCAATTTAATTAATTTAACTCGTTTATTTAATTTATTTTAATTAATCTATTTAATTTATTTAACTAATTTATTTAATTTATTTTAAATAATTTATTTAATTTAGTCTATTTATTTATTTATTTATTTTAATACTTCCTTTACTTCATTGGGTGGGCCAGCAGAGCGGTGAGGAGTTGAAGAGAATTTTCGAATTTATAAAACAAAATAAAATAAAACAAAATAAAATAAAATAAAATAAAATAAAATAAAACAAAATAAAATAAAATAAAATAAAAATAAAACAAAATAAAATAAAATAAAATAAAATAAAATAAATAAAATAAAACAAAACAAAACAAAATAAAATAAAATAAAGTAAAAAAGAATTCTGTACTTGATTTAAGTGAAGTAAGTCGAAGACAAAAAACGCAGCAGCAGCGAACTTGCACGGAGTGGGTGACCTTGGCGGAAAGCTGGGAAGGTTTGAAATACTTTTTG
>NW_013655168.1:46031-48531 GCF_000499385.1 Eimeria necatrix
GCAGCAGCAGCAGCGAACTTGCACGGAGTGGGTGACCTTGGCGGAAAGCTGGGAAGGTTTGAAATACTTTTTGAAATAAAAAAATAAATTTTGAAAATAAAATAAATAAAAATATTTTGAAATTAATTTTAATTTCTTTTTCAGTTTTCAACTCCGCAAATTCAAATGACGGCGGGAAGTCCCACTGAAGACTTTTCTTCTTTTGAAACTTCGAATTAATTGAAAGTAATTTTAAATTAATTTAAAAGTAATTTTAAATTAATTTAAAAGTAATTTCAAAACTTCAAATTAATTCAAAAACAAAAATGGTCCACTGGTCCATTCAAAGCAGCTCCGAACAGTTGGCGCTGCACTGCACCAATGGTCACCTGCCACGCGCCGCTGCTGCTGCTGCTGCTGCTGCTGCTGCTGCTGCTGCTGCAGCAGCAGCAGCAGCAGCAGGAAGGCAAGTGAGCTGCGTCTTGGGCTAAAAACTCAAACTTTTCTCCCAATTGAATTTAATTTGCAGAATTTTATTTATTTATTTTCTTTTTTCCGCTTTTGCTGCTCAACTCCCCCAAGGCGCCGCAGCAGCAGCACTTGGCGGAAGGCGACTTGAAGCGAACTTGGAGGAAAGTTGAGGAGAAATTAACTCCAAACTTTAATTATTTTCCATTATTTTCTTTTATTTTCTTTTATTTTCTTTTTATTTTCTTTTATTTTCTTTTTTTTTCTTTTTTTTTCCTTTTTTTCGAAGTTGTTTCCCCCAAAAGATGAAATTCAAAGACCGGCTCGGCGCCGCCGAGCAGGCGACCCTCAGGTTCCTTCCGTTGCTTCTTCTCGTCTTCTTTGCTGCTGCTCTTAGCGCAGCAGCAGCAGCAGCAGAAGTGGAAGCAGCAGCAGCAGCAGCAGCAGCAGCAGAAGTGGAAGCGGCAGCAGCAGCAGCGGAAGTGGAAGCAGCAGCGGCAGAAATCACAGCGGCGGCAGCGGAAACAGCGACGGCAGCAACTGCAGCAGAAATAGCAGCAGCGGAAATAGCAGCAGCAGCTGCTGCAGCAGAACTAGAAGCAGCAGCAGCAGCAGCAGCAGCAGCAGAACTCGAAGCAGCAGCAGCAGAGCCGCCTCTGAGCTGGAGTGAAGAGTGGGCAGCAGCTGCAGCAGATTCGGTTCTTCCTTTAGAAGACACTTTTGACCTTTCGGAATTAAATGAAAATAAAACAAATGAGTTTTCCCTTCAAGAGACCCGCTACTTGGAAGACTCTCAAGTGAGCAGCAGCAGCAGCAGCAGCAGCAGCAGCAGCAGCAGCAGCAGCGGCAGCAGCAGCAGCGGCGGCGAGATGGAGGCGGCAACTGGAGGCGCGGAGCCCTCAGCATACATGAGCGCAGCACCGATCCCTGCAGCAGCAGCAGCAGCTGCTGCTGCTGCTGCTGCGGCTGCTCCTCTTCCTGCAGCAGCAGCAGCAGCAGCTTCTGCTCCTCTTGCTGCTGCAGAGGATGCTGCTGCTCCTCTCGCTGCTGCAGTGGGTGCAGCAGCTCCTCTTCCTGCTGCAGTGGATGCTGCTGCTCCTCCTGCTGCTGCAGTGGATGCTGCTGCGCCTCTTCCTGCTGCAGTGGATGCTGCTACTCCTCTTGCTGCTGCAGTGGATGCTGCTGCTCCTCCTGCTGCTGCAGTGGATGCTGCTGCTCCTCCTGCTGCTGCAGTGGATGCTGCTGCTCCTCTTCCTGCTGCACTTGTTGTTTCCCTTTCTTCTGAAGCAGCTGCTGCTACTCCTGCTGCAGCAGCTGCTGCTGCTGCTGCTGCTCCCCCTGAGGCAGCTGCTGCTCCTATTCCTGCGCTAGCTGCTGTTCCTAGTCCTGCTGCAGCTGCTGCAGCTCCTACTCCTGCTGCAGCTGCTGCAGCTCCTCTTCCTGCTGCAGCCGCTGCTCCTGTTTCTGCTGCAGCAGCTGCTGCTGCTGCTCCTGCTGCAGCCCCTGTTCCTGCTGCAGCTGTTGCACCTCCTGCTCCTGCTGCTGCAGCTCCTACTCCTGCTGCAGCTGCTGCAGCTCCTACTCCTGCTGCTGCAGCTGCTGCAGCTCCTATTCCTGCTGCAGCTGCTGCAGCCCCCGCTCCTGCTGCAGCTGCTGCAGCCCCCGCTCCTGCTGCAGCTGCTGCAGCTCCTGCTCCTGCTGCAGCTGCTGCGGCAGCGGAAGATGCTGCCGGAGCAGAAGCAGCAGCAAAAGACACAGAAGAAGAAGCAGCAGCAGCAGAAGACACAGAAGAAGCAGCAGCAGCAGCAGAAGACACAGAAGAAGAAGAAGAAGAAGAAGAAGAAGAAGAAGAAGAAGAAGATGAAGAAGATGAAGATGAAGATGAATATGATGAAGATGAATATGAAGATGAAGATGATGAAGAAGAAGATGAAGATGAAGATGAAGATGAAGATGAAGATGATGAAGAAGAAGAAGACGAAGAAGATGAAGAAGATGAAGAAGAAGAGGGAGCTAGCAGCAGCAGCAGCAGCAGCAGCAGCAGCAGCAGCAG
>NW_013655169.1:0-1333 GCF_000499385.1 Eimeria necatrix
AGTGTGTGCTTTCTCAAAGTCAGAGGTAATTCCAAAAGCACGCATCGATGGACCCCTTCGTCGCATAGATATCCATATATCTTATCTCCAGCAAGTCAAATGGCAATATGAAAGTTCGCAATGCTTTGACAGCTTCAGGCAGCTGCCTGCGAGAGCTTCGTCCTGCAACAAGTGCTCGACACTGATAAATTAAACGGCTACGCTAACATATGAGGCGGCTGCGGGCAGGTCCATCGTCTTTGATGCAGAGGAAAGTGGAAGAGCCAGTGCATGTATTTCTTGTTATTGCAAACGGCTAATAGATAGTGGATCGCCTCCGGGGAAAGCGACCTGATGCAGCATATTCCTCCTTGCTCAGAATGCCCTTTAAAGGACATTTGGAAAAAAAATGTACGAAGGAAACCTCCGCCTTTAGAATGCATGGCAGTGTAAAAGCCGACAAAATCCGTTCGCTAACTACTGCGCTTTGTTAGTGTGCGTTCTATAAACGCGCGAAGCTTTGCGCCAACAAACCTGATTCGTTCATATATGGAGTTCTTTAAAATACAATTTTCCCCGCCGAAGCACAAGCTTTGTGGCACCATCTGTTGCGCACATACAGTCATTTTAGGTCTTTCCGAGGAAGATATCACGCAATCGTCTACGCGAGATATGTTTTTCTGTATCTTTGAGAAACTTAGCAAATGCCGCAGCGAGCCTCTGGTTTCATGGTTATCGCTGTGCTTTGGAAAGCCTTAAACTGTGCTTTTGAAAACGGTTCTGGATAATTTTCGTAGGTGTTCTTCAGCCGTACGTCATTGTATTAGCGTTAGCGCAGGACATGCCGAATGCATCACTTTTGCTTTGAAAAGCCTTAAACTGTGCTTTTGAAAGCGGTTCTGGATAACTTTTGTAGGTGTTTTTCAGCCGTACATCATTGTATCAGCGTTAGAGCAGGACATGCCGAATGCAGCACTTTTATATGTGGCTCGCACCCCAGATGTGTGATATACTTGGTTTTCTCATAGAGCTGTGCGTAGACCCTCGTCTTTGATTTACATGTAAGACTTTGTGTTGGTTGGTGCCGTTGCGTATTTATCTGGGGCTTCTGTTCGCAATTCCTCTGCAACAATCATCTGCGCGTCCGCTCATTCGCTGGCAAACTGCATGCTCTACTCAAGCACTGTTTGCTTGGCTTTCCACGGTGAAAGGGCTTCCAGTTATGCGACAGAAATAGCACAAGGTGCTTCTAGCACGTAAGATGCCCTGCACCGTGTGCTGGGTGCACAATACAAAGAAAATGCTAAATCTTATTCCCGAAGTCAGATGTTTTTCTGGAAAATGTAGATGTGTT
>NW_013655169.1:1433-2789 GCF_000499385.1 Eimeria necatrix
TGTAGATGTGTTCTAGCAAGAGTGTTTCAATTTTCCAATCACGCTGTATGAACGCTTTGCCGCACGGACACAAAGAACAGACAAACTTGTAATGGGAAGCTGGCAGCCTCTAGTTGCATCAAGATGCGTGTCTAACACGGGCGAAAGGCTTCATGCGTGCTGAGTCTCACCTGGGCTACTCCTGTATGGGACGCAGAAGTCCTGTGCAGACTGAGGAGGTCAGATGGATGGAGCATAGTGCATAGCGTGCAACAACATGGCATAGTTCTCCGGCATGCGTGTTGAGCTGGGCGTATGACACTGGGCGCCGCTGCATGCAAAAGCATCAACATTGCATTTGCGCACTGTACGTGCTTGTTTCAGGACACGTTTTACGGTTTATAGGCAGCTGGAAGGATCACACTGGGACTGCGTTCTGAACGGGATCTTGCAAGCACATGTGAAGTTTTTGAAACCAGCTTTGGTGTTGTGTTGTTGTAGTTTCTCCATGAAGCGAGAAGTAGAATGTGGTTTCTTTGTTTCAGGTAGTATGTGTCTCGGATATCAAGCGTAGGAACGCCCTACCTAGCGACAGGAATGGCGTGTTTTCTTCAGCGGAGAAATAGCTTTGGTACTTTGTAAAGGTGTTATGTTACTTTTTCGCAATGCAGTTTTTCAATTTTTACGGAGGCGGTGAGCTTGCCGACGTCTACGAAGCAAATGAAATGTTCTTCACTCAACGCTTTCGCTCCTTCCAGCCAAACGTGTAACCAGAAAAATAGGTCCAAGCGGGCGATCAATATGCAGCAGCTTCCCAAAAATGCAGTGCGTCCAATCTATAACTAATTTATGCGATTTCGAACTCGAAACGCGCACTCCTCTGTTTTTCGTGCCACTCTGAAAGCGTGTTTCATTTTGGCGTCTTATCGAGACAAAATACATGAAATGTTGCATATTTGTTTGGTGTCAACTCCTTGTGTGGTGCGCAGGAATCCCATCAAGACAGAAACGTTCAAATAGATGAAACCCAGTACACAGCGGGCAGCAAACATGGTTCGTGCTCTTGCATGCGTGTTGAGCAGGCAGTATGCTGCTGGGCCGCTGTTGCTCACCAAGTTATCCGCATTGCATTTTGTGCGTTGTAGATACTATGGCTGGTAGCCAGTTCAAAGGATCACGCTGAGACTACGTCATGAACAGAATTCTTCAAGCGCGTGTGGAGATTTTGATACCAGTTTGGGTGTTGTGTTGTTGTATCTTTCTCATGATGCTGGATGTGGAATGTGGCGTTTTTGTTTCAGGCAGTATGCCTCTCGGAGGTCAGGCGTAGGAGCTGCTTGGCCTTTCCATTTAGCAATAAAAATGGCGTGCTTCCGT
>NW_013655170.1:0-2056 GCF_000499385.1 Eimeria necatrix
TCTTTGGCTTGGACGTTGTCCTTCATCTCCAATATCCACATTTCGGATATTCCGCCTTGGGAAGTATGTATGGCTCTTTAAGTTGTCCACGTACTCATGTGGCATGCAGATTGTATGTGAAAACACCGAATATTCCCGATAGTTGAGGCTGTAAAATTTTCGACTTCCTCTAAACATGTTGGTTGATTGTTTGCTGAAGAATAGCGGATTAAACGGTGTTTATTTATCGGTTCTGGATTACTGCTATTTGCAAGGTGTGACACTGGTGGGGTGATATTCTCGTCATGTTGGCGTGCATGGTCGTGTAAATTGCGTGTTTCTTTTGTTCACGCAGCTTCTAGAATTTTCCGGTCTTGTTAGTATCTTCCCATTCACATTAGAAATGATTGTAAATGGCTTTTTCATCCAATATAAGGTGAGGATAAACTGTTCCTCAAAAGCCGTACAGGGTGCTGGAAGTCTCACCAAGGCATTTGCTGGCCGCAGCATCCATGCAGAGTTCAAATGAATCTATGCACGTCCACGTAGAATTTAGGTTCCATCCGCTTATACTTATGTGTGGAAAGCTATTTCGTGGTTCTAGTCGGCGGTATCTTCGTACCCTTTAGTGTCAAGGCTCGTTAAGGCATCAAAACCACTAATGGTCATGGGTTTAATGCGCATGTTGCGAGATTTGCTTTATTGCTCTCCCCCTATAGCGATTGCTTCAAAAACATTCTGGCCAATACTTCAGAGGAATGCATTTCATGTAAACAGCAGTGACTTACCAGGGAGTAAGTTGCAATAATTGTAAGGTGTCAAAGCATTATTGAGCGTATGGCCATACAAGATGATAGATAGCCTATGGGGGATTGAATGTGCCTGATAGTTGTGTTGCATACGCAACAACATCTGACCTACACAACGGCATCTTTTCAAGCTAGGTTGCTGAGGTTCACAAATCATTGGTAGGATTTCTGTCTTGTTACTTTCCATTTTCCTCATAATGCACTACTTAAATACACATTATGCTCACATTCTTACATGCTCTTAGCATTCATTGCTCTCTAAAAGCAGCAAACAGCACTAAGTACTGAAGGACTAGCTCTACTTCAGCCGCCTTTGCAATGCGATGCATGCTACTTGTTGTATAGTCCTTAGCGACTGTGACATACTGTGCCTTTGAACAATATTGCAATATATATCCGAAGCCTGTGCGTACATGCAGTATAAATTTTTGTGATAGTGCTTTCAGAGCAGCAACCGACTGGGAAGCACTTGGAAAACGCTCGATGTATGCTTGTAGTCGCATTTTAGTCGAGCCCAGCTTTCAAGTTATTTCCTGAGTTAAACTCTAGTGCGGTTCCCCGCTGAATGTTTCCTCCTCCTGCTGTCTTTTAGTAGCAGGAAACATTCAGCAGAACAGATAAGCGACGTCTCGCTACAAATGTAGTCGGTAAACGCTAAACATGGAGTGCTTCTCTCTATCATACGACGCAGATGGAGCTTCTCTTTTTGATATTATAGTCAAAGCAGTTACGACTCATTGACGAAAATGCTTCCAAACACTTCGGCCCATCACGTTTCTTGTGGTGTTCAGCCAGTCCGTTACGACACACGCTGCCGAATATCTCCTGATATAATTGTATTTGCTTTGATTTGATTGGTGATTAAGCACAAAAGCATGTTTTTGTATCTTCCCTGTGTAGATTTTACAGGCAATGCGAAGAGGTGGTTGTGGCGACATTTTCGTCAGTGCAGTATGTGGAGCAGCGGGTGTTGCGCGCGCTCTCTGTTTATTCAGATCTTTCAGGCAGAACTGGGTGCTGGTGCTTTCCATTTTTATAAGACTGTGATTATCTGCTCTTGTTGCGCAAAATGATACGCATTCGCCCACTTTCGAGGCAAAAGAGGGCATTTGGTCAAACGGCCTGGAAGGTTCTAGACAGCTCACTTGGACACGTGTCTGAATGTGTCAACACTTTGTGGTTTGGGAAAGCGCGTGCTGCTTCAATTGAATTTGTGCCGTTCATTTCCTGCAGCAATATGAGAATTGGGTGTCTGTGCGCTAAGATAG
>NW_013655170.1:2156-2660 GCF_000499385.1 Eimeria necatrix
CGTGCACGTAGTGTTTGCACGTTTGCATGAGCTCATGCACCTTCAGCGACCTCTTGGACATTCTGCGAAGATTTCTGCATATCTCTGCTCGCGCGACTGCATCGATATTGCCTCGACAGCACTTGAGACGAGCTTCGCTCTAAGTTACGTAATTATGGAGGGTTGTTTCCCCAGGGAGTGCGTTGCAGCCATGTTGAGGCCCCAAACAACTACGGGGGGTGCTGCGATGCACTGACGCTCTCTGTCGTTCTGCATAAATCGGGTGCTGCTTTGGATAGGAGAAACACAATCATTTTGTTTCCTGCTTTTCAGGGATCGTAGCTATCGACGACTTTGTGAAGTTGGTAATGATCTTTCCAGTTGCATGCGACAGATGCTTGCCTTCTTGATGAAGCAGACTACTACTAGTACCGAAACAACAGCAAATCTTTTCAAGTCATCTTCAGGTCAAACGTGCCGCTTCCTGTGCAGATGTCAGCAGACTTGACGCGCTGGGCTTTTGGA
>NW_013655170.1:2760-3438 GCF_000499385.1 Eimeria necatrix
GTCAGCTGTGCTAAATATGCCTTTTTCGTTTAAGGTATTTGTACGTTGTACGTGGACTAGGGTGGTCACACGTAATGCTCCTGTTTAACGTGGTGTATAGTATATGGAGAACATGCTTTTAACGAACAAAACGTGCTGAATACCAGCGCTGATACCTCCTGTTATCCTGATACCTAACGTACGAATTTTGTCGGCAGCACTCCTTGCGTGGCGTCCGATGCGTTTTGCCCTGGCGAGATGCTGATCAGCTACTCCGGTGCACGAATTTCAACAAAAACCGGTGTTGACAATTAGCTGCTCATAAGAAAAGGAACGCGTATTTGGTACATGTTTATTAAGCTTCATGTGGCGTTCAGCCAGTACGTGAAGAAATGGTGGTGACTTTTGGTGGCTACGGTAGTTGGCCTCGGCACCTTACGCGCTTTTGTTTGTTCAGCAAACGCTACGACAAACGGAATGGAAACCTGCTTAGCTCTCACGTGTGGAATAAATGCGATCAGTAAAGTGGATAAATTAGGGTAACTATGTTCCTGCTAGTACTACATGCAGGGCGGCGCAATGCTGCGTGCTCGCTTTACACTCCCATGTCTCTTCACTTGCTGGAAATTTGCCACTTCGCTCTTTTTCCTCATCATTTTGGTTGTGCAAAATGGCGCGCGCTTGCCCAGCTGCCAGGGC
>NW_013655171.1:0-1515 GCF_000499385.1 Eimeria necatrix
TGAGGTCCGCGTCACTCTGTTTCGAAATGAAGCTGAGTCCGGTTGCTGCAAGTGCACCGCTTGTGTTTGACGAATACGTGCCGAGCTCAAAGAAGAAAGACGTTCGCCAGTTGTTTTGACGCAGACTCTGACCTGCAAGGGTGTGGGAACGCTTCGTCAACTGCAGATTGTGCGTCGACAAAGGCTTGCTTACCATCTACAGTCGTATCGTGAGAAGGCACAGGAGTGGATCCGATCCCACGGGAGTGTCTTAATTAGTCTAGGGCCGCTATGCGGTATTTGCATCATGCACAAGCGTTATCATGATCGTGTTGCATTTTTAATGCAGAGCGCGTTTGTGCGTTTTACGCGCGAGACGTTTTCCATGGTTTGAAGGTACATGAGAATGGCGTTGATAGGTTTTTATGTGGGTGCAAGTTGAGGCGCACATTTGCTGAGCGCGAAGTTTCGAGCTTTTGTCTTCAGGCGGACAGATGTGAGTTACAAGCTTTCAGGCACGCAGTTTGGCCGTAGGAGGAGATTGTTTATCTCAGCATATGCTTTGTCGTGCTTCCACAGCAAACGCATTTCTTAATCGATTTGTTTTGCTGCATCTCGTGGTGTGGTCGTGGGACGGCCTCCTGCGTGCTCAGGACGCGAAAGGTCTTGCTGATCACGTGCTTCAGAACTAAGACTGGCGCAGACGTTTTCTTTTGGATGCGCAGCTCAGCTTTGATAGAGTTGTCACAATGCAAGTGCTCAGTACGATGCTCTACGCTAGTGAGTGAAAAGGGTCGTGGGGTACTTTGTTGTAGCATATGACCTCTGAAGGGTTTGGGCCGCTTCATCGTGTGCAGCCAGTATGTCGGTCAAGATCTGCGTGCCATTGACACATGTAATGTTGAGAGGCTAGGTAGTGGAGTCGAACCGAGGCAGTCATAATTATTCTAAGGCTGTCCTGCAATGCGTGCACCACGCGCAAACGATCTCGTGATTGTGTGGCATTGTTGGTGCATAGCGTGTTTGTGCCTTTTACTGTTGAGACGTTTTTCACGCCTTTAAGGTACATGTGAATGGCGGTGACACCTTTATGCGTGCGATTGAAAAGGCACGCAGGGTAGTTTGTTTGCGAAGAAGAACAAACCCTGGCAAAATCTCACTTTACGTTGTTTGTGTCATTAAGAATCGCCGTTGAATTTGGTTTCTAGGTCATGAATATCTCATTTCTCTGGCACATCCTGCGCGACGTTATGCTCTTGCAGTCCACAAGCGTTCTACTCTTGAGCCACTCAGGAAACAGTTGTGAGCGCGCTTACGAAAGTATTAGTTGACTCTGAATGATACGATGGCTCAACGAAATGTTGGCCTAAGAACTATGTTGGAATCACCTTGGATCTGGTATGATTTGCTGCACTCCATATACTCTTGTTGCCACCGCGCTGCGTAGGTGCGTGGTGTGGTTACTATAATGCGCAAAGGCCAGGTCGTCTATTTCTGCGAAGGCTCTTGAAAAGCAATTTCACGAGTAGCTTGGTA
>NW_013655171.1:1615-2077 GCF_000499385.1 Eimeria necatrix
GGTAACCGTAACTAGTTGGTAGACTGTGATATTGACTAGGAAGCAAGGATGCTACTCTCAGACACTTGCTGCGACGACCTTTATTGCTGGAGCAATGCGGGATGCATTTGTAGAGCAGTTGGTCTTTTCTGCCAATGATTGTAGCGCCTTGCAGTCGTTAATGCCTGAAGCGTCGGCTTTTTGCTTGTTGCTGTACCAGTAGACACTATCCATGCGCAGTTAGAATAGACGGCATGCTGCAGTTATTGTGGTTGTCGCTGCAAATTAAAATGCGTCAAGAAAATATCAGAAGCAGCTGGTAAAAAAGAGCTTCCGTGTGCTTTGAAATGAAACTTGTCATTTATTTTTTTCACATTGCCCTTCTGACTAATTGCAGCGTGGAAGGATAAAAAGTTATCTTCTTACATAATGATGCAGCCAGTACGTTCATACAGCGTTAGCCATCGTTGCTGTGCACGCAGG
>NW_013655172.1:0-675 GCF_000499385.1 Eimeria necatrix
CAGAAACTTACTCCAGTAAAACGGGCTCAAAAAGAATTGTCCGTGAGACGCAAGCCAGGAATCATCTCAAAATGGTTAAGGCGGTAAAGGCGTGAGACCCAGACAAAAACTCCTTTGAGCAGAATTGCTAGTGGGCAGCATCTGGGTTCTCAAAAGAATTGAAATAGGCTTCAAAAGAACAATTGTTTTTCTGTGCAAAACACTAGGTTTCACGATTGGGTCTTTATGTATGTACCCTCGCATCTTCGATGGTGCATCACTTCGCCACGAGGTGCAGAGCGAGTTGGAAATTTGTAGGTATGTCCAAAGCCTGAACGTTGAACGTTTATACTATGCGTGTGGCACTTTTGGCATTTGCGCACATACTGAGATACAATGTAGGGTAATCAAAAGTCCTGATTGCAAAGCATGACACAACCGTTTAACGCTACCAACCAGCCACATGCTGGGTATACAGCCAACAAGCAAGCACACAACCGCCTGCTTTTCGGAATTGAGCATTGGGCTTCAAGATTACCTACCAGCCGCGCTAGATTTAAAGGGTAAAGCACCCCACACGGAGCATCTTGCACACACAAACAGTGGTAATGCACAATGCCAACAAACACTCCACGCCTCGCACCAATGCTGAAAAATTGCCGGAACCTAGCATTTACCGTTGCAAAGTCCTTGTAC
>NW_013655172.1:775-2470 GCF_000499385.1 Eimeria necatrix
AAATACTCTGAGCGTGGCCGAAAAGTAAGCCTCTCAGTACACATGACGTGATTGCCCTATGATATCATATCGCAGCACCTTAATAGTGAGCTCTAAGAGAAACCGTTCACAAACATGTGATGCCATAACAATTCATGACCGGAGGCACTTAAAACTAGCATCTGGCAACACACTCCCTGAACGACACTGCAAGCTGTGAAAACAGCGAAAATATATTCCCTGTGTCTGTTGTCCATGCGCTCTTGTGCGTAAAATGCATGTATCTAGCGAAACTATATATGAACCAAGTCAACGAGTAGTTTGTTCCTGAGAGTTTATTCTAATCTCCGTTACATTTTCATAAAATCTGTGCATCTTGAATTGAGTTCGTGTGCAGTTAGTTTTCCCTTTGCAAGTTGATTTGGATCTATGTTCCACTGCGCAAAAATAATCAAGCCACGCAGAACAAAATTTTGGTGAGTCCTAAAATTTGAAGCACGCTGTGAGTTCAGGCCACCTTTGCTAGAATCACGCATTGTTCACCAGCCTAAAAATATTTTTCATGTTGTGCATGATCGGCACTCTTGCTAAACATAGAACTCAGTTCACGCCCCAGATGCAGGTGCACACACATTTCGCCACAACGGTGAGTTGAGAATGAATGGGGCTGTGAGGAGTTTTCTGGCATTTGCTTTTCTGTGGGGAGTCAGAACAACGCTCAGTGACCCTACAGCCTGGCCAAAGAAAACGCGAAGCGCGTTGCAGTTCTTCGACTTTATGGATGTAGCAATAGCATAAGAGTGACTGAAAATAAACCGTTTGCTCGGAATACCTCTCAGGTGGCGCACACCGTTAGATTATGGCGAACCGGCATTTTGCAGCTTACTAGAGTGCTGCGGCCAGAACGTGAATCGCATAAATGCTGTTTTGCTTCCCTTGTGTTGCCTGAAGCAGCGCCGCGCACAAACGTTTGTGTAACTATTGGCGTAACACCACCAAAATCTGCGACATACCTTGCAAGCAGGCACGCGCGTTTTAGATCTGGCATTAATACCTTAGTAATGTCTCAGACGCCAGTACACCGAAATCAGGCCTAACCGCTAAGCTAGCGTGGGCTTATAAATATGCTGGAAGGCAAAGCCTTCAACTGTCTCACAAGCCTGACAATACAGGAAATACCGATGCCTCTCTGCTGTCTGGTTGGCCATCGCAGCGCATGCAACAATCAAGCACCTCTTTCGTTCAGAAAGCTAACATGACTCCAGAACAGGGAACAAAAGGACGTACGTCTTCAAATTACTTGTGCACCACAGCATCCCAATTTACAGCAGACGCTGACGTGAATATGCGACAGTGTGAATGCTAAGCAAATGCGGTATGAAATGTTCCGCTGGGTACCAAGAAAAACAAGTGCATCGCCTCTACCTTCACGACTTCCCGATATTTCCATTTTAGCGGAACACACTAATTGCAATGGCAGTTTCCATCACAGATATATTAGGGTGACATGCTTCTCTTAAGCGCCCTATTGATACTGGGAAGAAAGGATGATGCCGCACATCACGTGCCATGCTCATTGGGTCTCCTCATCGTATTTCGATATCCGTGTTTAAGAATCTAAACAGAATTTATGCAGGAGAAAGCTCCGGCCAACATGAGACTGCATACCCGCTATCTCCACGACTTCCCGACACTCCATTAACAAAACGTACTAGC
>NW_013655173.1:0-10000 GCF_000499385.1 Eimeria necatrix
AATATAAATATAAATATAAATATAAATATAAATATAAATATAAATATAAATATAAATATAGATATAAATATAAATATAAATATAAATATAAATATAAAGATAAATATAAATATAAATATAAAGATAAATATAAATATAAATATAAATATAAATATAAATATAAACATAAATATAAATATAAACATAAATATAAATATAAACATTATCACGAACAAAAGAATAAACATAAAATAAATATGAATAGAAAAGAAAGACTTAGAAATAAAGGTAAAAATACACCTATGTAAAAGTAGGCATAAATGTATATGTAAATAAATGAGGCCAAATCAGGTGTATGTACACTCCAGCAGACTTGCCTGCATGCAGATCTAAAACGGACTTCTCTGCAGAAGAAACAAAATGTCAAATGTGCATTTAAATAAACAAAAATGTACTTTTAATCTTTTCTTGTTGGCCAGAAATAAACAAAATTGCAGATAATTCCAAATCTGCAATTTGCAAACATGGACAAGTCCGTCGGGTGTCTGTACACTTGAAAATCCACAAGTCTGCAAACGAGCAGCTTGCGGTGTACGTACACCTGAACTTGTACCGCTGAAATCTGCTTTTTATAAAATTAAAAAAAAATATTTTTGCAAACTAATACCTTTTATTAATTTGTTTTTTACTAAATCCAATTTATTATTTGTTGCAAAATAACTCAAAGATGACCAGCTCCAGACCCAACAACGCCTCTTGGGGGCCCCCAGGGGGCCCCCAAAGGATACCTAAGGGGCCCCTAAAGGGCCCCCAAGGGGCCCGCAAAGGGCCCCCAAAGGGCTTTAAAGGGGCCCCCTTCAGGTACCCCTCAAAGGGGCCCCATGGGGCTTTCAATAAACTCCCAATGGGCCCAACGGGGACGTTTGGGGGCCCCCCAGGGGCCCCCAAGGGGCCCCCAAGAGGCCCCTAGGGGGCCCCTAAAAAGGCCTCAAGAGACTCTCTAGGGGCCCCAAAAGGGCCTCCCAAAGGGCCCCATAATGCCATCAAAAAGGGCCCTCAAAGTAGCCCTCAAGATACGCTCAAGCGTCAGGGGCCCCCATCAAGGGCCCCCATCAGGGGCCCCCAGAGGGGCCCCCAGGGGGGTCCCCAGGGGGGCCCCAAAGGTACCCCCCAAGGGCCACCACGGCTCCCCCAAGGGGCCCCCATAGGAGCCCCAAGGGGCCCCCATAGGGCCCCCAAGAAGCCCCCAAAGGGCGCGTAAGGGGCCCCCTAGGGGCCCCCGAGGGGCCCCTTGGGGGCCCGCAAAAGGGCCACTCCAGCTTTTTGTACATGTGCTGCTGTTTAAATCCATTTAAATATCGTCCGTAAACCCCAACCACCAAATCCTAAACCCTACACCCTAAACCCTAAACCCTAAACCCTAAACCCTAAACCCTAAAGCGAGTTTCCTTAGGCGCTGCAGCAAAAGGAAGACCGCCACTGCGTTTCGTTTGGCTGCTGCAATCATTCTTTTTTATTATAAAAGGGAAAAGTGAGAGAACCCGAGCCCAACTAAACCCTAAACCCTAAACCCTAAACCCTAAACCCTAAACCCTGAACCCTAGACCCTTACTTCTAACTCCCAGACCCTAAACCCTTAACTTCCAACCCAAAAACTCTAGTCAAAAACCCTAAGTCCTAAGTCCTAGTCTTAAACCCTAAACCCCAAACCCTAATGCTAAACCCTAAACGCCAGACCCTCCAACCTAAACGCTGCAGCAGAAACCCTAGATCTAAGCACCTTACACTGAACCCTCAAGGCATAGCTCTAACCCCTAAGCCCTAAACCCTAAACCCTAAACCCTAAACCCTAAACCCTAGTGGAAGGCGAGTTCCGAGTTTTCACCTTCCTTCGCCAGACAGCTGTTCAGGTGTACATACACCCCGGCAAGCGAAGCAGCAGCGACTGAAGAGGAAAATAAGAATTGGTCTAAAAAGAACCCTTTTTTAGGGTTTAGGGTTTGTATCCAGCTTAAATCTGTAGTTTGCAGTCTAGGGTTTAGGGTTTAGCGCTCCGGCTTCAGGTTTGGGGTTTAGGGTTTAGGGTTTAGGGTTTAGGGTTTAGCGTTCAGGCGGTCTCAACGGCTGCCGAGGCCCTGGGGCCCCTGTTGCTGTTTAGTTTTTCCTTTTATTTTCTTTTTTGCTTTTAGAAAACAAACAAAAGAATTATTTAAAATTAGTTATTTAATCTGATGCTGCTTCGTGACTATTCGAAAACCCTCCAGCCCAAGCTCAAGGGTTTAGGGTTTAGGGTTTAGGGTTTAGGGTTTCGGTCCCCACGCCCCATCTTCCCTGCGCCCCTCAATTCTTCTCCCGAGTTCAACCTAATGAAGGAAGCAGCAGCAGCAGCAGCAGCAGCAGCAGCAGCAGCAGCAGCAGAGAAGCCCCCCAGTGACCCCCCTCTGGGGGCCCCTGGGGGCCCCCCCCCTGCGGGCCATTTCCCAGGGGGGCCCCCAGCGCATGCAGAGGGTTCACCAGCGCATGCAGGGGGGCCCCCAGGGGCCCCACAGGGTCTTTCTGTTCAAAGGGGGCCCCCAGGGGGGCCCCCGGGGGGCCCCCCAGCGCATGCAGAGGCCCCCCCACTGCATGCAGAGGGGCCCCCAGGGGCCCCAGGGGCCCCCGGGGGCCCCGCGGCCCCACAGGGTACTGTGGGGCCCCAAGAACCCTCAAAAGACCCACAGGGGGTACTGGGGGGCCCCCCCGGGGGGCCCCCCAATGCTGCTGAGGGGGGGCCCCCCGAAGAGGGCTATATAGAAGATTTGCTGCCGCTGATGGTTGCAGCAGGACTGGTGGGGCCTGAGCAGCAGGAGGATCCCGAAGCAGCAGCAGCAGCAGCAGCAGCAGCAGACGCTGCAGCGGCTGCAGCAGCAGCAGGAGCGTCCCGGCTGCTGGAGTGTTTGTTCAGCCCAGACGCAGCAGCACAACTTGCTGCTGCTGACCCCAAGGATTTGCTGCTGCTGCAGCAGCAGCAAGTGGCAGATGTGCTGCTGCGGCATGCAGTGCGTGACGAGCACAGCGACAAGGACACGTTGAAGCTGCTGCAGATCTTGCTGCTGCAGCAGCAGCAGGGAGAAGCAGCAGCAGCAGCAGCAGCACGCGCCAACGTGGACCAGAAGGTGGTAGACTTGCTGCTGCTGCCGCAGCAGCAGCAGCAGCAAACCGTGCCAGTGGAGTGCCTGTGCGGGCTGCCCGTCACAGGGGGCGTCTTCTCCTGCAGCAGCAGCAGCAGCAGCAGCAGCAGCAGCAGCAGCAGCAGCAGCAGCGGAGCAGCAGCAGCAGGGGCTGCCTGCCGCATGCTAAACCCTAGCCTGTCGCTGCACTCACTGACACAGGCGCTGTTTTGCTGCTGCTGCCAAGGCAAGCTGCGCAGTTTGCTGCTGCTGGAGCGCTGCTGCAGCGTTGCTGCTGCTAACTTGCTGCTGCTGCAGCAAGGCCGCAGCACTTTGGTGCATGCAGCAGCAATGGGCGGCTCCAGGGCCACGCTGCAGCGCCTCCTCACTGCCCACAAACTCTCCCCCCGCGGGCCCCTCGGTAAACCCTAAACCCTAAACCCTAAACCCTAAACCCTAGGCGCTGCCCGCCTCCAGCCTGCTTGCTGCAGCCTGCGAAACCCTAAACCCTAAACCCTAAACCCTCGTTCCCCCGCCTGCAGGCCGCGTGTTTGCATGCGCCTTGCGGGCTCCTGCGCTTGGCCCCCAAACCCTAAACCCTAAACCCTAAACCCCAAACCCCAAACCCTAGACGCCAAACCCTAAACCCCAAACCCTAAACCCCAGACCCTAGACCCCGGACCGCAACCCGCGAACCGCAAACCCTAGCCCCGCAGCGCGAAGGCCGGCCGCCCAAGGCCGAACCGCAAACCCTAATGCGGGCCGCCGAAGGCGAAACCCTAAACCCTAATTTAGGGTTTGCGTTGCAGAGTCTGCGAACTACAACGAGCCGATCCACCTGGCCGCGCACTGCGGAAGAACTTCTGCAGTTTTGTCTTTGATAGAATTCGGAGCTCCTTTGGAGTGTCTGGACAGACACCAGAGAACCCCCGCCTTCCACGCCGCCGCCAACGGCCACCTTTCCACCCTCAAAACCCTCGAGGCCATGGGCGCAAACCTCCGAGTAGGGTTTAGGGTTTAGGGTTTAGGGTTTAGGGTTTGGGGTTTGGGGTTTGGGGTTTGGGCGTGGGGGGTTGCGGCTGCGGCTTGCGGCGCGGGTTTGGGGGTGCGGTTGGGGTTCGGTTCTTGGGTAGGGTTTAGGGTTTAGGGTTTAGGGTTTGGGGGGTAGGGTTTGGGGTTCAGGGTTTAGGGTTTGGGGTTTAGGGTTTGGGGCGCGGGGGCCGGGTTTTGGGGAGAGGGTTGGGGTTTCTTCGGCGGTGGCGGGGTGCTAGGGTTTAGGGTTTGGCTAAACCCTAAACCCTCAGGGGTTCTTTAGGCCTCGGCGAGGGAAGGGGACATCAGGGTCTAGGGTTTAGGGTTTAGAGGGCTGCCGCTGCGGGCTTGGCGCGGAAAGGCCCGGGTTCAGGGCTTAGGGTTTAGGGTTTAGGGTTTAGGGTTTAGGGTTTGTGGCAGGCTGTGGACGCGGACGGGATTTCGCTTTTGGAGGAAGCAAAAAACAAAAGAAACATCAGAGACGGGAGAGACCGCGAGGGGATTTATTTGCTGCTGCTGGACAAGGAAGCAGCAGCAGCAAATGAAGACGCTGCAGCAGCAGCAGCAGCAGCAGCAGCAGCAGCAGCGGGAGACGGGCCTGCAGCCAGGAGCAAAAGAGCTCGAGACGAAGCCGCCGCGCAAACCCTAAACCCTAGCTCCGAAACCCTAAACCCTAATTCCTAAACCCTAAACCCTAGTTGCGGGCTTCGCTTGTGCTGCTTCTTGTTTTCTTTGTCTCTTTTTGTAAGGCTTTCCCCGCTACTTGGGGTCTAGAGAGAAGACAAACCCTAAACCCTAAACCCTAAACCCTTAATGCTGGGGCGTTGGGGGTTATTTATTTTCCCGGTCTCAATTGCTGCACAATTTAGGGTTTAGGGTTTAGGGTTCCTAGGAAGCTCTAGCGCCTGCAACGAACGACTAGTGTAGGGTTTAGGGCTGCAAACCCTAAACCCTAAACCCTAGAAAGGGGCTAAACCCTAGTCCTTCGCAAAATAGCGGTTGGGTTCAGCGAGCTGGGCGTAAACCCTCACTGAAATGCTAAACCCTCGCCCGAACCCTGAGCCCCACCCAAACCCTAAACCCTCGCCAAAACCCTAAACCCTCGCCAAAACCCTAAACCCTAAACCCTCGTAAACCCTTCATAATTCTTCAACAGCTCCTTCGTGCCAATGGGCAACAACCGAAAGACAAAACCGCGCCATTTTGACGTCCAGGTGTTTCTGAGAAGCCCAGACAAACCCTAAACCCTCGCGAAACCCTAAACCCTCGCGAAACCCTAAACCCTTACGAAACCCTAAACCCTAGCGGAGGCCTACACCCAAAACCCTCGCGCAAACGCCAAACCCTTCGCTCTCTCTGAATCGCCAACCCTAACCCCGCGAAGCAACCCTAATTTGAACACTCGCTCCCTGAGTTCCCCAAAACCCTAAACCCTAAACCCTAAACCCTCGCCAGCTAAACACTTACCAAGAGCTGCGCCTGCTCAGCCGTGATTGGAGTTCCCTCCGTGCACACCGTGTAGTTCCCCAGCAAATTAATTTTCCCATTCTGCAGCAGCAGCAGCAGCAACAGCAGCAGCAGCAGCAGCAGCAGCAGCAACAGCAGCAGCAGCAGCGTGTGAGGGTTTGCGGGTTTGTTGAGGGTTTAGGGTTTGCGGATTCGAGCGCAGCTGCAACTCAATGGGAGGTTGCATTAAACGCTCCTAAAGCAATTTTCAGAAAAGATCCTTTTTGGATTTATTTGTCCTTTTGGATTTATTTATCTTTTTATATTAATTTAATTTAATTTAATTTAATTTAATTTAAATAAATTGAAAACAAAAAACAAAACATGCAGCAAAGCCTGGGCGAATCTCGCGCTGCAGATTTTCCCAGAAATGCAAACTCGAAAAAATAAAAGAAAAAGATAACAGAAATGAACGCAATTAATTAATTATTATTATTATTTCAATTTATTCACATTATTATTCATTTATTATCCATTTATTATTCATTTATTTGCCATTTATTTGCCATTTATTGCCATTTATTTGCCACTTTTTACCCACTTGCAGCTGCGTGGGAAGTCCCAAAGACCGCAGGCGCGGCTCCATAGAGTGGGGAAACTTTTCTAGGGCTTCGAAGCCCGCCTGGAAAAGAAGAAAGAAGGAAATGAATTCAAATTTGAACAATTGATTGAATTTAAATTGAATTGATTGAATTAAAATGAATTAACTGATCAATAAAACAGAAATAAAGGATTCAAATTGAAATAATCCATTCAATTAAAACAAAACGTTTCAAATGAACTCATAATTCGAGAGAAAACGAAAAATTCAACTTTCAGCAAGCGCGCCGATGAAAAGACTCTTTTTGTTTCTTTTTTCGGAAAAAACAATTAAAAAGGAAAAATATTCAAATAATTCATTTTAATTTACCCAAAATAATAAATTAAATGAACCAAATGAGTCGAAATGCCAAAAGAATTCCAAACGCAGCAGCAAATACACCCCAGCACGCGCTGTACGTACACCCCGTGGGTATGGAAGACTTTCTTTTTCGGCAAATAAAAATGGATGAAAATGAATACAAATTAAAGTATATAAATCCATAAATATAAATAATATATAAATGCATCTTTGTTTGCAAGAATAGGCGTGAAAATGCATGCACATGCATGCAAATGGATATATAAATAAATGCATTTACCCTTGCATGCGTCCATACACTTGAACACGCAACATGAACTTGAGGTGTACGTACACTTGAACGCACTGCACCGGCGAACGGAAATTCCAAAACTTCTTTCTAATGCTGAAGCTGCTGCAAGACCATTTATTAATTATTATTAATTAATTATTTATTTATTTATTTATTTATTTATTTATTTATTTATTTATTTATTTGCATTTCAATTCGGCAGCGGCGCGGGCCGGGAGAAGCGTGCGGTATTCCGGGTGTATGTACACCTGGAGAGTGACGGTTTTGGTGGCCGTGAAGCCGGCCCTGGCGAACTCGTCTGCGGAAACCTTATTTAGGGTTTGTTGGACTTCATTTATTTCTTTTTTCGAAAATAATAAACCTCTTTCTCCCTTGAGCATTTTGCTGATTTTAAAAACGTTCAACGCGCACTCCGTCGACGGCTGAGTCCCCAGCGCCACCTGCAGCACCTTGTTCTTCCCGTAAAACAACCTGCCCACAAACCCTAAACCCTAAACCCTAAACCCTAAACCCTAAACCCTAATTCGGGCGCTCCGGTGTGCAGGCAGCCGTGTGCAGTGGACAGCCAGGATGCCAGGTGTACAGACACCTCAAATCATCACTTTTAAAAAATTCGAAATTTAAAATTTTCAAAAAATACATTCAAAAAGATTTGCCATGTGGTTGCAGCAGCAGCAGCAGCAGCAGCAGCAGCAGCAGCAGCAGCAGCAGCAGCAGCAGCAGCGGCAGCAACAGCAGCAGCAACAGTCGAAGATGAGGAAGCAAAAAGGGGAAGACGCAAAGAGGATACCCTGCTTAGGACTTAGGGCTCAGCAGGGTTGAGGGCTTACTAGGGTTTAGGGTTTATTATTAGGGTTTAGGGTTTATTATTAGGGTTTAGGGTTTATTAGCTTCAAGAGTTCAGCAGGGTTTAGGGTTTACTAGGGTTTAGGCACTCAACAGGTCAAGCAGAGCCAAGTAGGGTTTAGACTGCGCAGGGCCCTTAGCTTGCGGGTTTGAGTAGGGTTTAGGGTTTTGGAGGGTTTAGGGTTTAGGCTAGGGTTTGAGTTTTGGAGGGTTTAGTGTTTAGGCTAGGGTTTGAGTTTTGGAGGGTTTAGTGCTTTGAGGGTTTGGGGTTTTGGCGGGCTGAGGGTTTGCGAGGCCTTAGGGTTTTGGGGGTTCCAGGGCTCCTGGAGGCCTGGGGTTTTGAGGGTTTGGAGGGTTTAGGGTTTGCGAGGGTTTAGGGTTTGCGAGGGTTTAGGGTTTGGCACCTGCCGGGCTTGAGGGCGTCTCTGGCCGCCTTCAGGGCCGCGTTTCTTTGGTTTTGGAAGTCCAAAACATAAATGTGAATTCCCTTTTCTTCCGCAACTTCTCGGACTTTTTCAATCAGCAAATTCTTGGCAGTGGCTGCGCGCCCGCGCTCCCCCGTCTTCCGCTTCTTGGTCTTGGAGAGGGGCACGACTTTGGCGCGCTTCGAGACCGGCATTTCCAAACCCTAAAAAAGGGTTTACGCGATCCGGGGCCTAAAAAGGGTTTGAGAGTCCGCAAATGGATCAAAAAGAAGTAAAAGATGGACAAAATTCAACCAAGTTCAAACGCGGGGAAGCAGGCGCCGGCAAACGCGCAGCAAGACCTGAAACATGCACAGCAGAAACTTCAAAGCCGCGGTGGAAAGCTGCTGCAAAAAAGCCAGAATTTGCAAAACTGAGGGTTTTGCAATTCTTATTTTGCAAATAATCTTCAATTTGATCGAAAAATGCGAAAAAGAGGAATTAAAAAGAAGAAGATCGGCAGAGGATCGCCGCTGAGAGGGAGAAGCTGAACTTCGCGGCGCCCCGGGGGATTTTCGCGGGCTTACCCTTGAAATAAAGGCAAAAAAGAAAATATAAAAGTATTAAACGCGAATAATGAAGAAAGGAATTCAATTTGAAATAAATGAAACTTCTTTTGTTTGAATCGACGCAGCGCAGGCGGTGGGCTGGGGTGTACAGCCAGCTGGTGTTTGCGGTGTACACGCAGCTCGTGCACGGGAAACATTCATTACTCAAAATTAATTCAATTTTTGCTTTTTCGTCTTCTTTTCAAATTCTTTTCAGTGCTCGAAAGCCCCATCAGCCCCGCCTTCGGTTTTGCATGCAGTTTGGGACCTGTTCTTCTTTTTCCGGGCCCTCGCGACAAGAGAATGAGGAAAAAGTGGAAAAAAATTCAACTTTTTTGAGGGAAACATACTTCAAATTCAATCAAGTCCTTTTTGGGCTTTTTAGTTCTGCATTTCAAATCTTTGCTGGTCCCGATTCAGCCAGCAAAGTGCCATTTAAGCAAAATCTGAAATTTGAAAATTCAAAAAAAAATATGAGAAAACGCTCTGTAGGTGTTCGCAGCCCGCAGCTGAGGTGTACATACACCCCATCACAGAACAGGCTTCGCGGGGAGAAAGGGCTTTTAGTCCTTTGAGTAAAAAATAATTTTATATCAAAAGAAATAAAACAAAAGAAATTAAATTAAAAGAAATAAAAAGAAAAAAGCCACAAAATAAATGAAATGCAACTATTCAGCCGCCTACTTGCGCCGCACTGCCCCCTCACCCGCAAACCCTAAACCCTAAACCCTAAACCCTAAACCCTAAACCCTAAACCCTAAACCCTTGCAAAGCCGAGGCCTCAGAATACAAGCAGCTTCAAACACCCGAAAAACTGGAAATTAGACAAAGATTGACTTTTTATTTGAATTAATAGAAACAAGAATTAAAAAAGAAATAGAAAAGAAATAAAAAAGAAACAGAAAATAAAAACAAATGGAAGCTGAGAGCCGCACTGAGCCCAAAAATGGATTTATCTCAACAGAATGCTGCTGAAGTAGCAGCAGCAGCAAATGCAGCAGCAGCAGCAGCAACAGCAGCAGCAGCAGTTAAAGCAACAGTGCCCAGCGGCGCAGCTGCAGCAGCAGCAATGACAGTGTCACCAGAAGCTGCAGCAGCAGCAGCAGCAGCAGCAGCAGAAAAAGCTGCTGCACCAGCAAAAGCAGAAGCAACAAATTCGCAGCAAGCAACACCGCCCGCAGCAGCAGCAGCAACAGCAGCAGCAGCAGCAGCAGCAGCAGCAGCAGCAAGCCCCTCGCTGATGACTCGCAGCGTGTCTGTTGCTTCTTTAAAGAATCGTCTCC